>NW_025534144.1:0-140000 GCF_020615455.1 Coregonus clupeaformis
AAACGTAATTTATCATACAACTTACTACAACTGGCTTGTTCTATGTGTGTAAGTTAGAATTGCTTTAACATGTTTTTGCTAATTACCCTGCAGGTTTTTTTGTTCTTTTCCCCTGCAGAATGTAAGAGTATCGTGGTGGGCTTTCACTACATGCGGGAGACATTTAATTTGGAGTTTTAATGGAGATACTCATCATATGGTGCTGTTTTTACTGCTTGGATATTAAACCGGCTAGGTAATATTGCAGTTGGCGTAACACTAAAACAAATAAATCAAATCCATTACCTGGGTTGCTGGGTTTTTGCCTGGCTCTGGTTTTTCCCACACAGATTCCTCTGGTTTTTGCAGAGGTATGGGTAATTTATCCCTTACTGGGTTCCTATTCCTCCAAGTACTTAATTTTCCCAGTCAGTGTGGCCTTGTTGGCTTGGCTGAGCATATGGTTCCCTTTGTGACAGGACAGTGGCATCCCCTGGGGATCCTGATACCCGCTGCGGTATGCACCCTCGGCCCGCTTTTGAGCCACGCGGGAGAGGAGCAACCTACTGGATGCCTGTGTTGAGTGGTGTTTAGGAACGCCAGCGCCTGGCACGATTGGAGGCCATGCGCGAGTGGGTGGGCCGGGCTGGGACGAGCCCCTCCTCAGGAGTGGTGTGCCAGGAGAGCTGTTAGGCTCCTCTACTGGGCCCAGTATCCAGGAAGCATGGCCGGAGCCACCACAGGCAGAGCCCATCTGCTGCCTGGGTCCTGGAAGGGGCAGGGTTCTGGACTGCTGGGACCACTTTGACCTGAGGGCCCATGCCCTGCGTAGAGGTTGATAGCTTCAGTGGCGACTACAGCGTTCCCTCGTTGGCCAGTATAGTGGGGAGGATAAAGGTAGTTCACTGCTGTGATCGGTGCTACCAGGTGAAGGATAGAAGCCGGCAGGTGGTTTCACCGCCCTGCAGCAGCCTAAGAGGGCGTGAGGAGCCTCATCACTCGCACTGCACTGGACATCAAATAGGCGTGGACAGTGATGACTTCTCCATCTGTCCCCATCTCTGCTGAGTTCATGAGGCCTGCAGGAGTGATGCAGACTTGAAAGCCACATATGGGTCCTCTGCTCGTTCGGCCTACCAACGCGGCTATACAAGGTGCAGGCCTACTCTAACAGACTCTGTTGCCCCAACAGAGAGTGGGCACTGAGCTCCAGGTGCGATGGAGGTGTCTCGCTCTGCTTTGGGCTGCCAGGAGGTGGATTTGGTCCAAGGCTTGAACCGACGGGCCATGGCACAGGTGGTTACCCGCGTGTTGCAGGCATGTCAGAGACCAGTGGTTTGTGACGCTGAACCTGGAGGGATGTGTACTTCCATGTTCCTGCTCCACCAGCCTATTGACAGTACTTCCGATTCACTTTCTAAGGACGGCTTATTAATTCATGGTTTCTTCGGCCCTGCTCTGCGACTCACATCTTTCATTAAAGGGGTTGGAGTCTGGCAACTTCACATCCCGAGGGTTGCTGATCCTCAATTACCTGAACGATTGGCTGATTTGTGCTCCTACCAGGACCCAGGTCCTGGTAGACAGAGACACGCTTCCTGATCGGCAGGCTGAGCATTACTGTAAACGACAAGAAGAGTCGCCTGACGCCTACCCAGAGGGTGGGTCAGTGGCATGGAACTGGACTCAGTCCTCATGAGAGCACGCCTGCTCACCAGAAGGGTTCAGGCGATCATATATTGCCTCGACTCACTTTCGCAGGGCGAGTGGTATCCGCGCTTGACCTGCCAATGCCTGCTGGGCTTGCTGACGGCGGCCTCGTTGCTGATTACTGGGCCTGCCTCCATCTCCGCGTTTCAATGGTGGTTAACTCCCGATGGCTGCAACCGAGCGCCACCATCACCGCAGCCACGTGGTGACCGCACAGTGCCTCAGGGCATTGTTGAGGTGGACTGCTGCTCCTTTCTCTCAGGGGTGGGTGGAGATGTTGAGGATGTGCCGGTCAGCACAGACGCCTCCCAGATCGGTGGGGGGTGTGACCAAGGGCAGGTGGCCAGCGGCTGTTGGCTAACCCCCTTGGAGCGGCAGGCACATCAATACACTAGAGTCTGCGAGCTGTACTGCTGGCCCTGTTTCCTTCCACATCTGAAGGAAGACATGTCCTGGTGAGAACGACAACACAACAGTGGTGGCTTACATCAACCATCAGGGTGGACTGAGGTCCCACCATCTCCATCTTATGGCACGGCAGCTCCTTCTCTGGGCTCAATAGATCTCTACGCGCAGCGCACGCACTCCGGCATCCTGAATGTGGCAGCAGATATGCTCTAGAGGTGAGGCCCACCACCTTGGGACTGGAGCCCACATTCCCAGGTGGTGCAGCAACTGTGGACAAGTTCGGTAGGGCGCAGGTGGACCTGTTTGCCTTCCTGGGCAATGCACACTGCCCCCCTGTTGTACTCCATGTGGAGCCACCAGTGGACTCTGGATGCTCTGGCTCACGACCACAGCTTGAGCTTTAGTATTTCCCCTTTTTCCCTGATCCAGGCTGTGCTGAGACTAGCATATGGGAGATCTGTCCTTGGTGCACTCGTAATGAGGTTGTGCCTCAGTCATGGGGGTGCAGTATGTCCTCCAATACCTGCAGTCTCGCTTGATGAGGGCTTGGCAGCCTCTACACTGAGAGGGTATTTGGTCAGCTATATCTGCCTGCCATGTGGGGTGGGTGGATGGACAGGCCACTGGGGCGCCATCCCTTGGTCTCCAGGTTTATGAAGGGGGTTTGTCGCCTGCATCCAGCTATGACCCGCCAATGGCTAGTGTTGTGGCAAACTGGCCCTGATATTGATCAAAGAACAAAAATCAGAGTTTTTGTAGAATTAAGATAGACATTATTACAATGGACAAAGCCGAGTGGTCTGCAGAGCACCTCCCTTTCCACCTCCCCGCTCTCAGTTTGAGAGTGAAGTCATTTTACGAAATTTTAGTAACCCTCCCTGTTGGGTTGGCCCCACCACTGCTCCTGGGTTTCTCTCTTGACCGCGCCTCCGCCACTTCCTTAGTCTATGATAGGCGAAATTTGATTTCCCATGTATGCAATAAATAACAGCCCTGTCATGTAAAAAATAATCATGTTCAGTTTGAACTCTGTTCCAACTCCTGGCTCACCCTGGTTTGACCCTGGAGATTGATTGTTGGACATGGCAGGTCACAATCAATCTCACAAACATACCCAAACCCCCTCTCATCACTAGCTGGGATCTGGATGTGGTCTTGGCAGCGAAGCCGTTTTGAACCGTGGAGAATGCTCCCTTGAAACACCTCTCTATGAAGGTGGTTTTCTTGGTAGCGTATTACTTCCATGAAGAGGGTGCTCATGCTTTTGGGTAAGTTCTGGGTGGTACCGATCACTCGGGGGGAGAAATTACCCCAACCCCCCATTCTCCCGGTAGTCAGACAGGCATGTGAACGTCCCCTTTATCTCAGTTCGCTTACGACTCCCGCAGTGGCGGGGGAGTTGGGTCTTCCTCCGGCATGCTGCAGCTCCCTGGGCCTCCCTGCCGGTATGCTGTGCCCTGTGGGCCTCCCCTCCGGCATGCTGTGCCCTCTGGGCCTCCCTCCGCATGCTGTGCCCTGTGGGCCCCCCTCCGGCATGCTGTACCCTCGGGTCTTCCTCCGGCATGCTGTGCCCTGTGGGTGCCTCCGGTATGCCAGCTCAGGGCCTCCTCCGCATGTTGTGCCCTGTGGGCCTCCCTCCGCATGCTGTGCCCTGTGGGCCTCCCTCCGGCATGCTGCAACCTCTGGGTCTCCTTCGGCATGCTGTGCCCTGTGGGTCTTCCTCCGGCATGCTGTGCTCCTCTGCCTCCTCCTCCGGCATGCTGTGCCCTGTGTGGACACTGGCTGCCTATGTGGAGCTGACGACGGCCATGAGAACAACAGACCAGCTCTTTGTCTGCTATGGTGAGAGAGTCCTGGGGTTGGGCTATCAAAGCAGAGAGGCCTCTTACCTGATCGTGGACATGATTACTTACAGCATACCGCCCCTGGCTGGCAGGCCAGTGCTGGGATCTGTGGTGGCACATTCCAACACAAGGTGTGGCTGGTCCTGGGCTCTACTGGAGAGGAGTGGCCCTCGCTGATATCTCGTGCTGCGGCCAGCTGGGCTTCCTCTGCACCATGCTAGGTACCAATGGGTAAATGTGGCACCTCCTCTGCGGTTGGTTAGCGGTTTGGGCGTACCTCCCTTCCAGGACTGTGCCGGGACATCGCCCACATCGACGCGCGCCTCGGTTCTGCGCTGGGATTCTCGCCGCTGGCTGGCAGATCCTCTTCTAGCACCGACTAAATCTGGTATGGGTATACCCAATAGGAGTGATCAATATAGTGAAACATAACGAAGGAAACCACTGTTACGTAAGCTATACGGATGAAAGTTAAATGATGCAGAGAATGTGTGTCGCGCATGGAATTCATATATAGGGCGATTCCAGCCGGGCACACATGTAACGGGAGTAAATCTGTAATTCTCACCTCGGATGTATCCGTCTGCTGCGGAGTGATACCAACATATTGGAGTGATCCATATAGCTCACATAACCGTGGCTATATACGTAAACATATGCCTAAATAAAAATAAGGATCTACATGCAGGTGTGAACTGGGTTAGCGCTGAACTGATTGAATTTGTGTCAAAAAAGACTTCAAGATGAAGTTAATGTTGTTAATGCCAAATATTGTATGATCTCCCATAAACTGACAATCGGCCATATGTTTGTCCTTTTTTTATCAGACCAAAAAAAGTTTGACACGATAAAGACTACTAAAACTACACCACAACGCTTGCAGTATCCTTTACCTGCCAAAGTTAAAAAAGCTGAACTGACGTTGAAGAAGAATATAGCCTGGCCTAAATTAGACCTACTGTTTAGTCTATTTGTGAATCGAATATCATGGAAGGGTTTCTACAGATATCAAGGTAACGTTAGATAAAACAGTCAAAGTTTTGTAAGCACTAGCAGTGTAATGGAAACTCCTAACTCCCAAGGAGAGATAGGCTCACTACTGGGAAGAGTATTATTACTTCGAGATAATTACTGATGTCCTGTATTGTAAGAGCAATACAATTGATGAATACTATTTTTCTGATATAAACTGATCATACATAACGTCTTAATATATACACTTTGAGGTTATAGTCCCTTTTGTCCAGCCCTCTCGAGCCACTCCTGCCAGATCCCCCTACTTTCCCAGGATCGGGACTTCATTACCAAACACAGATTGCTCAAACTCGCCTGGGACCCTAGTGAAGCCCATTCTCTTCTCGAGAGATTCGGAGGATCACAAAGTTCTGAATGCTGAGGAGAAGGAGGAGGTGGTCAGCAAATCCACCAAGACTCCAACAGAACCAAGCCCTGCTGGACATGGTTGTGAGGAAAGGGGATGAAGCACAGAAGGAGTTCTACCAGGTCCTGAGAGAAGCAGATCACTTCCTGGCCGACCTGGGAGAAGTAGAAAGCCTGAGAGGTAGCCATGGATACAACAACATCAAGAGATATAATACTATACTACTAATAAATGACCTGAGAGAGACAGAGACAGACTGAGAGGTAGCCATGGATACCACCTCACAACCTTTAGAAGATATCAAAACATGTATCAGAGACTGAGAGCAGTACTTTGAGGGAGGAGCTATCCAACGAGGTGGTTGGTGGGTAACGTGATTGACCCATTCTCACCAGCACCACCCAGTCTGTAATTATTATACAAGCCCCAGGTCTCAGGCAAGGTGACATCACTGTGAGGCTACTGTCTACCAGACAACCTACCTGGGTGTTACTCTTGGTACACTGGCTGCAGCAGACTACAAGATCATTGAATTTCTATCTGGAAACATGTTGAATGTTTAATCATCCTGGACAGGTCTCAGGCAACAACATGAGAGACTTAACATCTAGCAGACAACTGACTGGACAGCTGCACTGGCTGAACACAATATCAATATATATCTCTGTTTAGATATAGTGAATGTTTATATAATGGTATCTTTAAGAGCATCTTTTTAAATTGTAATGTATTATGTTAAACAAAAGTGGACTAGTGGGCTCTTTTTATGATAGATAAAGAGAAATAGACTTCACTCTATAGGAAAGAATAGACTCACTCTTATAGTAGGAAAGAGAAAATAGACTCACTTTATAGAAAGAGAAATAGACTCTCATTATAGGAAAGAGAAATAGACTCTCACTTTATAGGAAAGAAATAGATCTCACTTATAGGAAAGAGAAATAGGCAAAAATGTGTTTGGAGATTAAATATATAAATTTAATATAATAATAATAGACTGAATCTAAATTTACTCTCAAGGAAATATGGTATATTTTGTAGTGTAGAAAATATCTGGGATAGTGTTTTATAATTGCATTTAATTATTTAATTTGTTAATTAGTTCAACTGAGATAAAATATGCAGTGCATTTTGGAAAGTATTAGACTCCTTTGACTTTTTCCACATTTTGTGACATTACAGCCTTATTCTAAAATGGATTAAATAAAAACATTTCCTCATCAATCTACACACAATATCCTATAATGACAAAGCGAAAACAGGTTTTTAGAAATGTTTGCAAATGTATTAAAAATTAAAAAACAAATTACCTTATTTACATAAGTATTAGACCCTTTGCTATAAGTGAATCAAATTGAGCTCAGGTGAACCGTTTTCATTGATTTTCTTTTTTGAGATGTTTTTACAACTTGATTTTGGAGTACCTGTGGTAATTATTGATTGGAACGATATGGAAAGGACCACACCTGTTAAATAAGTCCACAGTTGACAGTGATGTGAGAGAAGAACCAAGCATGAGGTAAGGAATGTGAGAAAGACAGGATTGTGTCGAGACACAGGGAAGAAAAAACTTTTCTGCAGCATGAAGTCAAGAACACAGTGGTCATCATTTTAAATGGAAGAAGTTTGGAACTACCAAGACCTCTTCCCAGAGCTGGCCGCCCAGCCAAACTGAGCAATCGGGGGAGAAGGGCCTTGGTAGTGGAGGTGACACTCCCCATCCAACCTGACAGGAGCTTGTGAGGATATTAGAGCAAAAATGGGAGAAACTCCACAAATACAGGAAAGCGTAAAGGCATACCCAAGAAGACTCAAGGCTGTAATCGTAGCAAAGTGCTTCAACAAAGTATGAATCAAGGGTTGAATTTTATGTAAATGTAAATATATATAATATATATATATATATATATATATATATATACACTGCTCAAATAAGGGAACACTAAAATAACACATAGATTGAATGAATGAAATAATCTTATTAAATACTTTTTCTTTAATATGAATGTGCTGACAACAAAATCACACAAAAATATAATGGAAATAAATGTATAATCAAATAAATAAATGTATTGGTACATACGCGAATACAACAGGTGCAGACATTACAGGAAATGCTTATTAATCCAACTAACAGGATTTAATTTTTAACAAAAAATAAATAAAACAACAACAAAAAAGGTGAGAAAAAAAAAAAGAGCAGAAGTAAAATAAAGTGACAGTAGGGAGCTATAGATACAGGGGGGTACCGGTGCAGAGTAATGTGGGGGGACGCTAGAGAATATGTAATGTGGGTAGAGTTAAAGTGACTATGCATAAATAATTAATAGAGTAGCAGCAGCGGAAAAAGGGATGGGGTGAGGAAATAGGGGAGCCATGATTAGCTGTTAGGAGTCTTATGGCTTGGGGGGTAGAAGCTGTTGAGAAGTTTTGATAGACTCTGGCACTCGGTACGCTGGTCCGTCGCAGTAGAGCAGAGAGAACAGGTCTATGACTAAGGTGGCTGGAGTTCTTTGACAATTTTTGAGGGCATTCCTCTGACACCGCCTGGTATAGAGGTCCTGGATGGCAGGTGGATGGCTATCAACCCATGGAGGTCTGGATTTGGAGTCACCCTCAAAATTAAAATGGAAAACCACACTACAGGCTGATCCAACTTTGATGTAATGTCCTTAAAACAAGTCAAAATGAGGCTCTGTATGTGTGTGTGGCCTCCACGTGCCTGTATGACCTCCCTACAGCGCCTGGGCATGCTCCTGATGAGGTGGTGGGATGGTCTCCTGAGGGATCTCCTCCCAGACCTGGACTAAAGCATCCGCCAACTCCTGGACAGTCTGTGTGCAACGTGGCGTTGGTGGATGGAGCGAGACATGATGTCCCCAGATGTGCTCAATTGGATTCAGGTCTGGGGAACGGGCGGGCCAGTCCATAGCATCAATGCCTTCTTCTTGCAGGAACTGCTGACACACTCCAGCCACATGAGGTCTAGCATTGTCTTGCATTAGGAGGAACCCAGGGCCAACCGCACCCAGCATATGGTCTCACAAGGGGGTCTGAGGATCTCATCTCGGTACCTAATGGCAGTCAGGCTACTCTCTGGCGAGCACATGGAGGGCTGTGCGGCCCCCAAAGAAATGCCACCCCAGACCATGACTGACCCACCGCCAAAACGGTCATGCTGGAGGATGTTGCAGGCAGCAGAACGTTCTCACGGCGTCTCCAGACTCTGTCACGTCTGTCACGTGCCCAGTGTGAACCCGCTTTCATCTGTGAAGAGCACAGGGCGCCAGTGGCGGATTTGCCAATCTTGGTGTTCTCTGGCAAATGCCAAACGTCCTGCACGGTGTTGGGCTGTCAGCACAACCCCCCACCTGTGGACGTCGGGCCCTCATACCACCCTCATGGAGTCTGTTTCTGACCGTTTGAGCAGACACATGCACATTTGTGGCCTGCTGGAGGTCATTTGCAGGGCTCACCATGGCAGTGCTCCTCCTGCTCCTCCTTGCACAAAGGCGGAGGTAGCAGTCCTGCTGCTCGGTTGTTGCCCTCTATGGCCTCCTCCACGTCTCGTGATGTACTTGGCCTGCTCTCCTGGTAGCGCCTCCATGCTCTGGACACTACGCTGACAGACACAGCAAACCTTCTTGCCACAGCTCGCATTGATGTGCCATTCTGGATGAGCTGCACTACCTGAGCCACTTGTGTGGGTTGTAGACTCCGTCTCATGCTACCACTAGAGTGAAAGCACCGTCAGCATTCAAAAGTGACCAAAACATCAGCCAGGAAGCATAGGAACTGAGAAGTGGTCTGTGGTCACCACCTGCAGAACCACTCCTTTATTGTGGGGTATCTTGCTAATTGCCTACTAATTTCCACTCTTGTTGTCTATTCCATTTGCACAACAGCATGTGACATTTTTTGTCAATCAGTGTTGCTTTCGTGGACAGTTTGTTTTCACAGAAGTGTGATTGACTTGGAGTTACATTGTGTTGTTTAAGTGTTCCCCATTATTTTTTTGAGCAGTGTATATATATATATATATATATTATAACAACACTTCTGCCAACAGAGCTCAGAGGGCTGACATCACAGGTTCTGATCAGTATGCGTACTACTGAAATAGAACCCACCTGGAACAACGAAACTGCTCAAACTCTCAGGTGTAAATATTAGTTTTTACTCTGAATGGATGACATTTAATTTTTTTACCTGAATGTTAATGTGATAGTAAGCCACTGTACGTTTCAGTTATTTTGTCATGCAGCAAATGCTATGCATGAAAATGATGCATTCATATTTTAAAAGTTTGTCAGAAGATAAATCATTTAAAATGCATAAGTACTGTACAAACAGTGTTAATTGTATGGAAAAATGCATGCACTCACTAACTGTAAGTCGCTTTGGATAAGAGCGTCTGCTAAATGACTAAAATGTAAATGTATATATATATATATATATATATATATATATATATATATATATATATATATATATATATACAGTGGGGAGAACAAGTATTTGATACACTGCCGATTTTGCAGTGTTTCCTACTTACAAAGCATGTAGAGGTCTGTAATATTTATCATAGGTACACTTCAACTGTGAGAGACGGAATCTAAAAAAAAATCCAGAAAATTACATTGTATGATTTTTAAGTAATTAATGTGCATTTTATTGCATGACATAAGTATTTGATACATCAGAAAAGCAGAACTTAATATTTGGTACAGAAACCTTTGTTTGCAATTACAGAGATCATACGTTTCCTGTAGGTCTTGACCAGGTTTGCACACACTGCAGCAGGGATTTTGGCCCACTCCTCCATACAGACCTTCTCCAGATCCTTCAGGTTTTGGGCTGTCGCTGGACAATAGTGGACTTTCAGCTCCCTCCAAAGATTTTCTATTTGGGTTCAGGTCTGAGACTGGCCAGGCCCACTCCAGGACCTTGAGATGCTTCTCTACGGAGCCACTCCTTAGTTGCCCTGGCTGTGTGTTTTGGGTCGTTGTCATGCTGGAAGACCCAGCCACCGACCCACTCTTCAATGTTCTTACTGAGGAAGGAGGTTGTTGGCCAAGATCTCGCCATACATGGCCCCATCCATCCTCCCCTCAATACGGTGCAGTCGTCTGTCCCCTTTTGCAGAAAAGCATCCCCAAAGAATGATGTTTCCACCTCCATGCTTCACGGGTTGGGATGGTGTTCTTGGAGTTGTACTCATCCTTCTTCTTCGCCCAAACACGAGCGAGTGGAGTTAAAGCTCTATTTTTGTCTCATCCAGACCACATGACCTTTTCCCATTCCTCCTCTGGATCACCCAGATGGTCATTGGCAAACTTCAGACGGGCCTGGACATGCGCTGGCTTGATCAGGGGGGACCCTTAGGCCGTGAGCGCTGCAGGATTTTAACCATGACGGCGTAGTGTGTTACTAATGGTTTTCTTTAAGACTGTGGTCCCAGCTCTTCAGGTCATTGACCAGGTCCTGCCGTGTAGTTCTGGGCTGATCCCTTTATCTTCCTCATGATCATTGATGCCCCATGAGGTGAGATCTTGCATGGAGCCCCAGACCGAGGGTGATTGACCGTCATCTTGAATTTCTTCCCATTTTCTAATAATTACGCCAACAGTTGTTGCCTTCTCACCAAGCTGCTTTGCCTATTGTCCTGTAGCCCATCCCAGCCTTGTGCAGGTCTACAATTGTATCCCTGATGTCCTTACACAGCTCTCTGGTCTTGGCCACTGTGGAGAGGTTGGAGTCTGTTGAATTGAATGTGTGGACAGGTGTCTTTTATACAGGTAACGAGTTCAAACAGGTGCAGTTAATACAGGTAACTGAGTGGGGAACAGGAGGGCTGTAAAGAAAAACGAACAGGTCTGTGAGAGCCGGAATTCTTACTGGTTGGTAGGTGATCAAATACTTATGTCATGCAATAAAATGCAAATTAATTACTTAAAAATATAATGTGATTTTCTGGATTTTTGTTTTAGATTCTTGTCTCTCACAGTTGAAGTGTACCTATGATAAAAATTACAGACCTCACATGCTTTGTAAGTAGGAAAACGCAAAATCGGCAGTGTATCAAATACTTGTTCTCCCACTGATATATATATGCATTAAAAAAAAAAAAAATTTAATAAGCTGTAACATAACAAAATGTGGAAAAAGTCAAGGGTCTGAATACTAATATCTATGACGTTTCGCCATATTTGAATCAGCAGCTAAGAAGCAGCACCACTGGCCTCCCCACCACCTTTGTTATTGTTTTTAGTTGAGCCTAGCTGCGGAGCGTCGTGCAACATGGTAAAATAATTGCAGTTCATATTGTTGTTCTTCTATCGTGTGCAATGATGTCTGAGGGGAAAACAGTGTGGTTGTTCCCAATAACTTCTTTGTTGTTGTAATATCTCGAACGGACGTGGAAGTTTCACCATTAACGATTCCAATTTTAATCAGACTGAATGACAGGCACTCATTTCACTCTCAGGGAAATATGTATATTTTGCAGTGTATAACAGGGTCCTGGTCAATTCAGAATTTAATTGAGAATGGCTTATAAATCCAATTCAATTATTGAATTGTAATTGAAGTAATAAGTAGGATACAGAATTGCAAATTTTAATGAAAGGAAATAGAGTTGAAGTCAGTGGAATTAAATTAAATTAAAATGCCTCTTCTGTTCTATAGTTGTAGTCTATACAAATATACATATTGTAAATTAAATATCAAACATGTTGCTAATAAACATGCATATAAAAATCTGATGAAACAATTGATTTTCAGGACAAACTATTGAAATGAATGATCAAGGAAAACACAACTTGTAGTTATTATATTTCATTAATCACATAAATGTTGTTCAATATGGGGGGGAAATACTACATTTCCCACAATGCATTAGTTTAACCCTCAAGTTAACCCTGAAGCCTTCAAAAAGAAGACAAACAAATGAAATGGTTGGTGGAAATATAATGGTATATTCTAAGCACTAAGGTTAATGGAGTATATGAACATTGTTTCCAGAGAAAAGTTATATATTCTTTGGTATCTGGAAGTGTGACCTGTCAGATTCCCAATGAAACTCTCATGTTCTTTGACTGAGTGAAATGTATTTGAATTGCACTGAATTAAATTATACTTCCTGTCACGGAAATTCAAATTCTACATCCTGTGGGGTGTGGCCAATTGAATTTGAATTTCAACTCATGAGTTGAATGGGAGTCAATTCCCAAATTCTGAATTGAGCAAAACCCTGGTGTATATAATATCTTATAGTGTTTTTCAATTACATGAATCTATACTGAACAAACATTTATATTAGGGAAATCAGTCAATTGAAATAAATTCATTAGGCCCTAATCTATGGATTTCACGATTGAAGGCAGGGGCACAGCCATGGGTGGTTGGGAGGGCATAGGCCCACCTACTGGGGGAGCCAGGCCCAGCCAATCAGAATTAGTTTTTCCCCACAAAGGGGCTTTATTACAGACAGAAATATTCCTCCATTTCCTCAGCTGTCAGGGTGGCTGGTCTCAGACGATCCCGCTGGTGAAGAAGCCGGATGTGGAGGTCCTGGGCTGGTGAGGTTACACGTGGTCTGCGGTTGTGAGGCCAGTTAGACATACTGCCAAATTCTTGAGAGAAATTTGAGAGAAATACGTTTTTTGTGCATATGGAACATTTTTGGGATCTTTTGTTTCAGCTCATGAAACATTGGACTAACACTTTACATGTCTGATGATAATATGACAACATGTATGAATTGAACTGTCTTATGAAATATGATAACATGTGTGAATTGACCTGTCTTATGATAATATGATAACATGTGTGAATTGACCTGTCTTATGAAATATGACAACATGTATGAATTGACCTGTCTGGTGATATGATACCATGTGTCAATTGCATCTTGAATATACTCTACTGTATTCATTTCCATCTAACATGTATTACATGTTTTAGGCTGACTTCTCTCTCTCTCTCTCTCTCTCTCTCTCTCTCTCTCTCTCTCTCTCTCTCTCTCTCTCTCTCTCTCTCTCTCTCTCTCTCTCTCTGCTCGCTCGCTCGCTCGTTCGCTCTCTCTCTCATTTCTCCCTCCAGACCACATGCCCATGGCTCCACTCCTTCCTCCACCTCCACCTCTTCCCAATCATCACACATTAAAGTGTAATTTCCTGCTGAACCACCTGGATGCCTAAAGACAAGGATAAGTGTCCTACATAGGTTTCCCTGGTTTTCCCGAATCCGTTGGAGGATTCCCGGAATCAGGAGAGAATACGCAGGAAATCGGAATCACCTGGAAAACCAGGCAATTTATTGAACGTTCCGGGGAATTTTGCAACCCTATCCCTACGATGAATAACGATATATTTTTGATGTATTCTTCATATGTTAAATCAATCCCCACAAAGCCACTAAAGGAATCAGAACATTGTTTAATTACAAATACAACTGATTCAACTGGAAACATAAAGAACAAGATAATATCAAAGATGTTGTATCGGCTTTATTGCTGGATAAGAATGTCTTCTCTCACACCTATTTTGGTTTGGTGTCAGTTTGTCCACTAGAGGGCGACGCACTACTAGAGACCAATAGGGAGGATTCTCCATGGGATGGGATGGGCTGCTGAAAACCAGGAAACTGGAGCGCTCTACTATCAGGCTTCATTACTTTCCAGTCGGCTGTCTGCACCTGTAGTGTCTAAAAATGGACCGGTTCAGGGTAAGAAAATAGTTTGGAAAAAAACAGAGTATGCTGTTATTTCGTGGATATATTAGTGTTAAAGTCTCTGGTAAAGTTTGTTGATAGTAAAGTAGGCTACATTGTATCCGTTTCATATTTCACTTCCAGCAACTCTGATGTGCCGGAAAAGAAACTTGCACGATGAAACGCAACAACGTGATGTAATAGTTCATAGGCCAACATTAAAATGTCTAGGTTATTATCTAGCTATGAATTCATAACGCAGTAATATCCTATGAATTTATAGCTAGTCCTTTCACGTCATTCGAGGGGGTAAAGAAGGCTGAACTAGTTTATGTTCTACATTGTACTTGGTAAACGTTGTGTGTGTGTGTGTGTGTGTGTGTGTGTGTGTGTGTGTGTGTGTGTGTGTGTGTGTAGGAGGTATCTGCCTCTGAGAAGGAAAGGAAGCCAGCATGGGAGGAGAGTGGAAGAGGCATCCAGCACCTCTTCTGGAATGTGAGTGAACATAGAGTATATTATCTATTATCTACCTGTGGGTACAGCCAGGGCCACACCTCAGAGTGGATATGAGTGAACTAGAGTATATTATCTAGTTATCTACCTGGTACAGCCAGGGCCACCCCTCAGAGTGGATATGAGTGGACATAGAGTATATTATCTATTATCTACCTGGTACAGCCAGGGCCACCCCTCAGAGTGGATAGGAGTGAACATAGAGTATATTATCTATTATCTACCTGGTACAGCCAGGCCACCCTCAGAGTGGATATGAGTGGACATAGAGTATATTATCTACCTGGTACAGCCAGGGCCACCTCAGAGTGGATATGAGGGACATAGAGTATATTATCTACCTGGTACAGCCAGGGCCACCCCTCAGAGTGGATATGAGTGGACATAGGTATATTCATCTACCTGGTACAGCCAGGGCACCCTCAGAGTGGATATGGGGACATAGAGTATATTATCTATTATCTACCTGGTACAGCCAGGGCCACCCTTCAGAGTGGATATGAGTGGACATAGAGTAGATGATCTATTATCTGCCTGGTACAGCCAGGGCACCCCTCAGAGTGGATATGAGTGAACATAGAGTATATCTATATCTACCTGGTACAGCCAGGGCCACCCCTCAGAGTGGATATGAGTGAACATAGAGTATATTATCTATTATCTACCTGGTAAGCCAGGGCCACCCCTCAGAGTGGCCATAGAATATACAGTAGGGGAAAAAGTATTTAGTCAGCCAACAATTGTGCAAGTTCTCCCACTTAAAAAGATGAGAGGCCTGCTAATTTTCATCATAGGTACACGTCAACTATGACAGACAAATTGAGAAAAATAAATCCAGAACATCACATTGTAGGATTTTTTTATGAATTTATTTGCAAATTAGCTGGTGGAAAATAAGTATTTGGTCAATAACAAAGTTTCTCAATACTTTGTTATATACCCTTTGTTGGCAATGACACAGGTCAAACGTTTCTGTAAGTCTTCACAAGGTTTTCACACACTGTTGCTGGTATTTGGCCCATTCCTCCATGCAGATCTCCTCTAGAGCAGTGATGTTTTGGGGCTGTCGCTGGGCAACACAGACTTTCAACTCCCCTCCAAAGATTTTCTATGGGGTTGAGAATTCTGAGACTGGCTAGGCCAGCTCCAGGACCTTGAAATGCTTCTTATGAAGCCACTCCTTCGTTGCCGGCGGTGTGTTTGGGATCATTGTCATGCTGAAAGACCCAGCCACGTTTCATCTTCAATGCCCTTGCTGATGGAAGGAGGTTTTCACTCAAAATCTCACAATACATGGCCCCATTCATTCTTTCCTTTACACGGATCATTCGTCCTGGTCCCTTTGCAGAAAACATTCCCCAAAGCATGATGTTTCCACCCCCATGCTTCACAGTAGGTATGGTGTTCTTTGGATGCAACTCAGCATTCTTTGTCCTCCAAACACGACGAGTTGGCCGAGTTTTTACCAAAAAGTTCTATTTGGTTTCATCTGACCATATGACATTCCCCAATCCTCTTCTGGATCATCCAAATGCACTCTAGCAAACTTCAGACGGGCCTGGACATGTACTGGCTTAAGCAGGGGACACGTCTCGCACTGCAGGATTTGAGTCCCTGGGGCAAGTAGTGTGTTACTGATGGTAGGCTTTGTTACTTTGGTCCCAGCTCTCTGCAGGTCATTCACTAGGGTCCCCCCCGTCTGGTTCTGGGATTTTTGCTCGACCGTTCTTGTGATCATTTTGACCCCACGAGGTGAGATCTTCGTGGAGCCCCAGATCGAGGGAGATTATCAGTGGTCTTGTATGTCTTCCATTTCCTAATAATTGCTCCCACAGTTGATTTCTTCAAACCAAGCTGCTTACCTATTGCAGATTCAGTCTTCCCAGCCTGGTGAGGTCTACAATTTTGTTTCTGGTGTCCTTTGACAGCTCTAAGGTCTTGGCCATAGTGGAGTTTGGAGTGTGACTGTTTGAGGTTGTGGACAGGTGTCTTTTATACTGATAACAAGTTCAAACAGGTGCCTTTAATACAGGTGAACGAGTGGAGGACAGAGGAGCCTCTTAAAGAAGAAGTTACAGGTCTGTGAGAGCCAGAAATCTTGCTTGTTTGTAGGTGACCAAATACTTATTTTCCACCATAATTTGTAAATAAATCAATCAATCAATTTTATTTTATATAGCCCTTCGTACATCAGCTAATATCTCGAAGTGCTGTACAGAAACCCAGCCTAAAACCCCAAACAGCTAGTAATGCAGGTGTAGAAGCACGGTGGCTAGGAAAAACTCCTAGAAAGGCCAAAACCTAGGAAGAAACCTAGAGAGGAACCAGGCTATGAGGGGTGGCCAGTCCTCTTCTGGCTGTGCCGGGTGGAGATTATAACAGAACCATGCCAAGATGTTCAAAAATGTTCATAAGTGACAAGCATGGTCAAATAATAATCAGGAATAAATCTCCAGTTGGCTTTTCATAGCCGATCATTAAGAGTTGAAAACAGCAGGTCTGGGACAGGTAGGGGGTTCCATAACCGCAGGCAGAACAGTTGAAACCGGAATAGCAGCAAGGCCAGGCGGACTGGGGACAGCAAGGAGTCACCACGGCCGGTAGTCCCGACGTATGGTCCTAGGGCTCAGGTCTCTCAGTTGGCTTTTCATAGCCGATCATTAAGAGTTGAAAATAGCAGGTCTGGGACAGGTAGGGGTTTCGCTGAACCGCAGGCAGAACAGTTGAAACTGGAATAGCAGCAAGGCCAGGCAGACTGGGGACAGCAAGGTGTCAGCATGCCCGGTAGTCCTGACGTATGGTCCTAGGGGCTCAGGTTCTCAGAGAGAAAGAGAGAACGAGAGAATTAGAGAGAGCATACTTAAATTCACACAGGACACTGGATAAGACAGGAGAAGTACTCCAGGTATAACCAACTAACCCCAGCCCCCGACACAACTACTGCAGCATAAATACTGGAGGCTGAGACAGGAGCGGTCCGGAGACACTGTGGCCCCATCCGAAGAAACCCCGGACAGGGCCAAACAGGAAGGATATAACCCCACCCACTCTGCCAAAAGCACAGCCCCCGCACCACTAGAGGGATATCCTCAACCACCAACTTACTAATCCTGAGACAAGGCCGAGTATAGCCCACAGAGGTCTCCACCACAGCACAAACCAAGGGGGGCGCCAACCCAGACAGGAAGATCACGTCCAGTAACTCAACCCACTCAAGTGACGCGCCTCCTAGGGACGGGCATGAAAGAGCACCAGCAAGCCAGTGACTCAGCCCCTGTAACAGGGTTAGAGGCAGAGAACCCCAGTGGAGAGAGGGGAACCGGCCTGGCAGAGACAGCAAGGGCTGTTCGTTGCTCCAGAGCCTTTCCGTTCACCTTCACACTCCTGGGCCAGACTACACTCAATCATATGACCTACTGAAGAGATAAGTCTTCAGTAAAGACTTAAAGGTTGGACCGAGTCTGCGTCTCTCACATGGGTAGGCAGACTGTTCCATAAAAATGGAGATCTTAGGAGAAAGCTCCTGCCTCCCGCTGTTTGCTTAGAAATTCTAGGGACAATTAGGAGGGCCTGCGTCTTGTGACCGTAGCGTACGTATTGGTATGTACGGCAGGACCAACTCGGAAAGATAGGTAGGAGCAAGCCCATGTAACGCTTTAGAGGTTAACAGTAAAACCTTGAAATCAGCCCTTGCCTTAACAGGAAGCCAGTGTAGGGAAGCTAGCACTGGAGTAATATGATCAAATTTCTTGGTTCTAGTCAGGATTCTAGCAGCCGTATTTAGCACTAACTGAAGTTTATTTAGTGCTTTATCCAGAGCTGGAAAGTAGAGCATTGCAGTAGTCTAACCTAGAAGTAACAAATGCATGGATTAATTTTTCTGCATCATTTTTGGACAGAAAATTTCTGATTTTTTTGCAAGTGTTACGTAGATGGAAAAAAGCTGTCCTTGAAACAGTCTTGATATGTTCGCCAAAAGAGAGATCAGGGTCAAGAGTAACGCCGAGGTCCTTCACAGTTTTATTTGAGATTCGACTTTACAACCATCAAGATGAATTGTCAGATGTAACAGAAGATCTCTTTGTTTCTTGGGACCTAGAACAAGCATCTCTGTTTTGTCCGAGTTTAAAAGTAGAACGTTTTCAGCCATCCACTTCCTTATGTCTGAAACACAGGCTTCTAGCGAGGACAATTTTGGGGCTTCACCATGTTTCATTGAAATGTACAGCTGTGTGTCATCCGCATAGCAGTGAAAGTTAACATTATGTTTTCGAATAACATCCCCAAGAGGTAAAATATATAGTAAAAACAATAGTGGTCTTAAAACGGAACCTTGAGGGAAACACCGAAATGTACAGTTGATTTGTCGGAGGACAGACCATTCACAGAGACAAACTGATATCTTTCCGACAGGTAAGATCTAAAACCAGGCCAGAACTTGTCCGTGTAGACCAATTTGGGTTTCAGTCTCTCCAAAAGAATGTGGTGATCGATGGTGTCAAAGGCAGCAATAAGGTCTAGTAGCACGAGGACAGATGCAGAGCCTCGGTCTGACGCCATTAAAAGGTCATTTACCACCTTCACAAGTGCAGTCTCAGTGCTATGATGGGGTCTAAAACCAGACTGAAGCATTTCGTATACATTGTTTGTCTTCAGAAAGGCAGTGAGTTGCTGCGCAACAGCTTTTTTCTAAAATTTTGAGAGGAATGGAAGATTCGATATAGGCCGATAGTTTTTTATATTTTCCGGGTCAAGGTTTGTTTTTTCAAGAGAGGCTTTATCACTGCCACTTTTAGTGAGTTTGGTACACATCCGGTGGATAGAGAGCTGTTTATTATGTTCAACATAGGAGGGCCAAGCACAGGAAGCAGCTCCTTCAGCAGTTTAGTAGGAATAGGATCCAGTATGCAGCTTGAAGGTTTAGAGGCCATGATTATTTTCATCATTGTGTCAAGAGATATAGTACTAAAACACTTTCTAAGTGTCTCCCGATCCCAGGCCCTCGCAGCTGTGCAGATCCAGGACAGCTAAGCCCTGGAGGAATACGCAGATTCAAAGAGGAGTCCGTAATTTGCTTTCTAATGGTCATGATCTTTTCCTCAAAGAAGTTCATGAATTTATTACTGCTGAAGTGAAAGCCATCCTCTCTTGGGGAATGCTGCTTTTTAGTTAGCTTTGCAACAGTATCAAAAGAAATTTTGGATTGTTCTTATTTTCCTCGATTAAGTTGGAAAAGTAGGATGATCGAGCAGCAGTGAGGGCTCTTCGGTACTGCACGGTACTGTCTTTCCAAGCTAGTCGGAAGACTTCCAGTTTGGTGTGGCGCCATTTCCGTTCCAATTTTCTGGAAGCTTGCGTTCAAAGCTCGGGTATTTTCTGTATACCAGGGAGCTAGTTTCTTATGACAAATGTTTTTCGTTTTTAGGGGTGCAACTGCATCTAGGGTATTGCGCAAGGTTAAATTGAGTTCCTCAGTTAAGTGGTTAACTGATTTTTGTCCTCTGACGCCCTTGGGTAGGCAGAAGGAGTCTGGAAGGGCATCAAGGAATTTTGTGTTGTCTGAGAATTTATAGCACGACTTTTGATGCTCCTTGGTTGGGGTCTGAGCAGATTATTTGATGCGATTGCAAACATAATAAAATGGTGGTCCGATAGTCCAGGATTTTGTGGAAAAACATTAAGATCTACAACATTTATTCCATGGGACAAAACTAGGTCCAGAGTATGACTGTGGCAGTGAGTAGGTCCAGAGACATGTTGGACAAAACCCACTGAGTCGATGATGGCTCCGAAAGACTTTTGGAGTGGGTCTGTGGACTTCTCCATGTGAATATTAAAATCACCAAAATTAGAATATGATCTGCTATGACTACAAGGTCTGATAGGAATTCAGGAAACTCAGAGAGGAACGCTGTATATGGCCCAGGAGGCCTGTAAACAGTAGCTATAAAAAGTGATTGAGTAGGCTGCATAGATTTCATGACTAGAAGCTCAAAAGAAGAAAAGCATTTTTTTTTGTAAATTGAAATTTGCTATCGTAAATGTTAGCAACACCTCCGCCTTTGCGGGATGCACGGGGAATATGGTCACTAGTGTAACCAGGAGGTGAGGCCTCATTTAACACAGCAAATTCATCAGGCTTTAAGCCATGTTTCAGTCAGGCCAATCACATCAAGATTATGATCAGTGATTAGTTCATTGACTATGACTGCCTTTGAAATGAGGGATCTAACATTAAGTAACCCTATTTTGAGATGTGAGGTATCACGATCTCTTTCAATAATGGCAGGAATGGAGGAGGTCTTTATCCTAATAAGATTGCTAAGGCGAACACCGCCATGTTCAGTTTTGCCCAACCTAGGTCGAGGCACAGACACAGTCTCAATGGGTATGGCTGAGCTGACTACACTGACTGTGCTATTGGCAGACTCTACTAAGCTGGCAGGTTGGCTAACAGCCTGCTGCCTGGCCTGCACCCTATTTCACTGTGGGGCTAGAGGAGTTAGAGCCCTATCTATGTTGGTAGATAAGATGAGAGCACCCCTCCAGCTAGGATGGAGTCCGTCACTCCTCAGCATGGTCAGGCTTGGTCCTGTTTGTGGGTGAGTCCCAGAAAGAGGGCCAATTATCTACAAATTCTATCTTTTGGGAGGGGCAGAAAACAGTTTTCAACCAGCGATTGAGTGCTGAGACTCTGCTGTAGAGCTCGTCACTCCCCCTAACTGGGAGGGGGCCAGAGACAATTACTCGATGCCGACACATCTTTCTAGCTGATTTACACGCAAAGCTATGTTGCACTTGGTGACCTCTGACTGTTTCATCCTAACATCGTTGGTGCCGACGTGATAACAATATCTCTATACTCTCTACACTCGCCAGTTTTAGCTTTAGCCAGCACCATCTTTAGATTAGCCTTAACGTCGGTAGCCCTGCCCCCTGGTAAACAGTGTATGATCGCTGGGTGATTCTGTTTTAAGTCTAATACTGCGGGTAATGGAGTGCCAATGACTAGGGTTTTCAATTTGTCAGAGCTAATGGTGGAGCTCGGGTCTCAGACCCCGTAGCGGGAGGAGTAGAGAAAAGAGAAGACTCAGACTCAGACTCCGACTCGCTACATAATGGGGTAAACCGGTTGAAAGTTTCTGTCGTGGCTGAATGAGCGACACCGTTGAGCATTCCAACAGTATTTCCTCCAGAAGCCATGAGAAAGTTGTCCGGCTGCGGGGACTAGTGGGGGATTTATACTAACGTTACTATCTGTACTTACTGGTGGCACAGACGCTGTTTCTTCCTTTCCTACACTGAAATTACCCTTGCCTAACGATTGCGTCTGAAGCTGGGCTTGTAGCACAGCTTATTCTCGACGTAAGGCGATCGTTCTCCTGTATATTATGAGTACAGCGACTGCAATTAGAAGACATCATGTTAATGTTACTACTTAGCTTCGGGCTGTTGAAGATGTTGACCAACCATGTCCAGATAAAGCGTCCGGAGTGAAAAAGTTGAATGAGGGAAAAAAGTTGCGATGGAAAAAAAGGAAAATAAAGTAAAGTTGGCAGCAAAAACGCACAGGAAAATGACTCTTCTGTCTCGGGACACAGAGTTTGATTAAACGTTTATTAAAAGTAAAATGTGAATAGTTTGGCAGGTAGCCAAGTAGCAACAAACAGCACAGCAGCACGGAGACAATGCGGAGCGATTCATTCAATAAATTCATTAAAAAATCCTACAATGTGATGTTCTGGATTTATTTTTCTCAATTTGTCTGTCATAGTTGACGTGTACCTATGATGAAAATTACAGGCCTCTCTCATCTTTTTTAAGTGGGAGAACTTGCACAATTGGTGGCTGACTAAATACTTTTTTCCCCACTGTATGTGACCAACCGCCTTGATTCGATGTAGCAACATTTGAAATTGTGTTTTTTTCATTGGATAAAAGCAGAGACACAGAGCTATAAAATGGTATATCATACACTGCATTTAAGGAACAATGGGAAAGTAATTCTGCTTTGAAAGTTGATAAACCTGTATCCCCACTTTTGAGAAAATGGCCCATGAATGTTTTGGTACACCTACTGGAGAGCTCTCCTTTGTCTACACCCATTCAGCATTGTTCACACCCTCTTAAGCCAGCCCACCCATCTCTTTAAGGATTCACATGTGAGGTCATGTGCTAAACAGTGAGTAGTGTAGTATAGATTAAGACTAAAAGTGGTAAAAGTAGTAGCCTACAATAAGGAACAATTCCAGGTTAACATGAAGTGACCAGATAGAAAATATTTTATAAGTATTAGATGACGCTACCCAGACACACTTGTCTAAATTGATGGGTCATGTGAAAGAAATGCTACAACCCCCAGCCACATCTTGCTAAGTGGATGGGTCTCTGCAGAAGGTGTAAACGGTACAGCGAAAATGGTTACTTGCATAGTAGCAATATTAAAAATAGATTGTGTCAATATAAAGGAAAATGAACAAGTGTAAATGCCAGTAGAGAAAGAACCAAATAATATAAAGGATGTACAAGAACAATATCAAGAACCATATCAGTGATACTGGTGATAGATGAGGTAGTTATATGCATACAATCAGGGGTAAAGTGGCTGAGCAGCAGGATAAAACAATGAATAGTAGCAGCAACGTATGGCGTGTGTGTTAGGAGAGAGTCATGTGAATAGAGGCACTGCAGATAGTGCTGATGACTGGGAACTCGGCCCCAGTGATGAAACTGGTCCATCCGAACCACGCATGAACAAGGGAATCAATATTCGGAGAGCCTGTTTCTGTCCTGCCCTTGACTTTGGTGCAGGGCATGTGATGTCCATAGCCTCTTCGTCGCAAAACTCCCTGATCTTCTCAAAAAGATAAGTTTGTCTAGCTGTGTCCAGTCCAGGTGATGCTTGTACAGGCAGACCATCTATGTGAGGAAGGATGTCAGCGTTGCTTAGCAGCTGAGTCCGAACGCTCCTTGACAACAACAGCACCAGGCTCCAGAGCATCGAAGCTGTAAAACAGGAAGTAACAACAACAAAATTAGAAGACATTACAACCTGCATAACATCAATTCACCTCCTAAGGTTAGATAAGAAGAATAACCTCCTACAAAACAATGAAGTGCTGGTACTGCTTGATCTGTAGGCAGAGACCTGAAGTACGGAGTCAGGTGTTGTTGCCAGCCAATTAAGTTATTGCCTAGCAACAGACAGTATCCATGTTTAATCCTGACTCATGTTCGGCATGTTTGTGATTAACTTTGTTTATCTCATAGCTTTCCACCAGCACCCTTCCATCCTCCAGTACAACTAGTTGACTTGTCACAGTGGCTGTCCTTCACAACACCAGCAATCTCAGACAAAGTGTTTTCTCTGGTCTTTCTGCTTGATGAGGCCGAAGCACCAGTCGGGGGGTGAACTGTGTGGCGTGATCAGGAAGTGAAGGTCCAGACTGTGGTGGATCATGTGATAAGGAAGTGAAGGTCCAGACTGTGGTGGATCATGTGATCAGGAAGTGAAGGTCCAGACTGTGGTGGAGCTGGTCTGCCAGGCACAATACCAGAGCACAAACTTGTTCTTGTTTTGGCCACTGCAGTTGTCATAATTCAGGTCCACATCGTGTTTCCCCCAACTCCGTAGTTGGTGAAGAAATGGTATGTAGTTGTTGACTGCGCTGCTGCCTTTGCTGGATGACATGCCTTCATCAATCAACTAGTTGACTTGTTGTGGTTCTTCACAGCAGACACCAAACAAGCCACACTTGCGAGGAGTTAAAAAGTAGATGGGACCTGGCTGAATAGGGTCAGAAGGATAGTGCACCTGCAAACAACAACAAAAGAGCATTAAGATCAATTAAAATCATTTGTCTCACCCCCTGTCAGTCTGTCTTTATGCAGCTCAGTGAAAGGCATTTCTGCTTCCCATATACAGTACTAGTCAAAAGTTTGGACACACCTACTCATTCCATGGTTTTTCTTTATTGTTGCTATTTTCTACATTGTAGAATAATACCTGGGATAGGATAAAGTAATCCTTCTACCCCCCCCAAAATTGTAAAGTGGTTATCCCACTGCCTATAGGGTGAATGTACCAATTTGTGAGTCGCTCTGTTTAAGAGCGTCTGCTAAATGATGTAAATGTGCCCCTTGAGCAAGGCACTAACCCTAATTGCTCCTGTAAGTCGCTCTCTGGATAAGAGCGTCTGCTAAATGACTAAAATGTAAATGTAAATGTAATAATAGTGAAGACATCAAAACTATGAAATAACACATATGGAATCATGTAGTAATCAAAAAGTGTTAAACAAATCAAAATATATTTTATATTTGAGATTCAAATAGCCACCATTTGCCTTGATGACAGCTTTGCACACTCTTGGATTCTTTCAACCAGCTTCATTTGTAGTCACCTGGAATGCATTTCAATTAACAGGTGTGCCTTTTTAAAAGTTAATTTGTGGAATTTCTTTCCTTCTTAATGCGTTTGAGCCAATCAGTTGTGTTGTGACAAGGTAGGGGTGGTGTACAGAAGATAGCCCTATTTGGTAAAAAGACCAAGTCCATATTATGGCAAGAACAGCTCAAATAAGCAGAAGAGAAACGACAGTCCATCATTATTTAAGACATGAAGGTCAGTCAATATGGAACATTTCAAGAACTTTGAAAGTTTCTTCAAGTACAGTCGCAAAACCATCAAGCGAGCTATGATGAAACTTCCTCTCATGAGGTCAGCCACTGGAAAGGAAGACCCAGAGTTACCTCTGCTGCAGAGGATAAGTTAATTAGAGTTACCAGCCTCAGAAATTGCAGCCCAAATAAATGCTTCACAGAGTTCAAGTAACAGACACATCTCAACAATAGCTATAGCCACTGGTAACATTGAATATATGAAACTACTGGTATGGTGCTGAGAGAAATCAACTTTAAAAGCAGTGAATTGCCCCTCTAACATCTCTTCTATACCTCTATTTATCCTCATGACCTGTAGAAATGAATGTAGAACAGTGAAGTGACCACAGCATGTGGTGGTGGTGTAGGGGAACAGAGCAGTGTGTGAATGTTTCCTGTGTTCAGTTGGACCCTGTCTGATGAGGAGTGTCGTGATCTGGAGACTGAGATCTCTTGGCCGGAGGAGAAGCTGAGGTTCATGAAGGTAACACTAGTGGTCATGTCTGAGAGGTCAAATGTCATTGGGAACAAATCACATATAGATCACAGCCACATACTGTGTGTGAGTGTGTGTTAAAGTTCCAACTGTAATCTATTTTATGATGATATTGAGAGACCAGTATAAATATTCTAGTACGTCTTAACAATATTAATATATTCATGTTCTTTATTTTATATCAGTAGTCAGTTTTTCTATTCCTTCCTCACTGTTGTCACCTTTGTTGTTTTAGAGACTGTTGGCTGTTCCAGCTCTGCTGCTGACAAGTCTGGAGGAGATGAACCCACATGAGCTGAAGACATTTCAGTGGTCCCTGACTAGTGCCCTGCTGCCTGACTGTCCTCCCATCCCAGAGAGCCAGCTGGAGAACGCTGACAGACAGGTCACAGTGGATCAGATGGTGAAGACATACGGCCCTGAGAGAGCTGTGGAGATCACACTGAGGATCCTGAGGGGGATGGACCAGAATTATCTGGCAAAGAAGTTAAAGAGAGATTACAATAGAGGTAACGAGCAAGAATGTTCATCGATCTATACATCACAATCACAGTTCAGTGTAGGTCTATAATCAGAAAGAACATTCAACTGACTTCATAAAAAAACATTCAGCAGACCTCTCTTTTAACATTTTTATTCGTGATGTATCCAGGTGACCCCATTATGTTTAAACAGCAATCCAACATTCATTATATCCCATACATACAATCACCAATACAGTAGGGAAGATTTCACAAACGGATTAGACTTTCTAATCATGGCTGTATACTCTTCCTGAGCTGCCTAATCTGGAAGATGAACCAGAATGATCTGGCAGAGAAGTTAGAGAGAGATCAGAGAAGTAGGATTGTAGACAAGGACCCTAACTGTCTCTCTATCCCCCTCCTATCTCCCCTCTATTTCCCCCTGTTTCCCCCCTTTCCAGCTCTGCTGCTGGCCACTCTGGAGGAGCTCACTGGAGAACAGCTGAAGACATTTCAGTCTAAACTGACTAGTGTCCAGCTGCCTGGCTTTCCTCCCATCCCAGAGTGCCAGCTGGAGAACGTGACAGACAGGTCATAGTGGGTCAGATGGTGAAGAGATACGGCCCTAAGAGAGCTGTGGGGAAAACACAGAGGATCCTGAGGGGGATGGACCAGAATGATCTGGCAGAGAAGTTAGAGAGAGATTACAGACACAGAAGAGGTAACACCGTAAAAACTGTGTTAAGAAAATGTATCAATTAACGTTCCTTCAAACAAAGACAACATGATTTAAATGAATAATTGTTGATGAACAGGACAATGTAATACGACAATTATACTGTTATCTCTCTTCACTTCCTTTCTATACCTGTATCTACCACAGAAACATGGTGGAGCAACTCATCAGATGCTGACAGTGATGAAGAGAGTGAAAATAAACTTTATTGGAGGAAGTGGCATAGGGCACTGGTAATGAAGGTAAGACTAGTAGCCATGTCGAGAGGTCAAATGTCATTGCGAACAAACCACATATAGATCACAGCCACATGCAGTCGAAGTGTGTGTTAGTGAGTGCTCACTGTCATAGTCAGTTCTACCTCATATGTTAAAACACCTGTACTCACTGTCATAGTCAGTTCTACACTTCTACCCTCAAATGTTAAAACACCTGTACTCACTGTACAGTCAGTTCCACCCTCCCATGTTAAAACACCTGTACTCATGTCATAGTCAGTTCTATACTTCTGCCCTCATATGTTAAAACACCTGTACTCACTGTCATAGTCAGCCCCACAGTTCTACCCTCATATGTTAAAACACCTGTACTCACTGTCATAGTCAGTTCTACCCTCATATGTTCAAAACACCTGTACTCACTGTCATAGTCAGTTCTACAGTTCTACCCTCATATGTTAAAACACCTGTACTCACTGTCATAGTCAGTCCCCACAGTTCTACCCTCATATGTTAAAACACCTGTACTCACTGTCATAGTCAGTTCTACAGTTCTACCCTCATATGTTAAAACATCTGTACTACTGTCATAGTCAGTTCTACAGTTCTACCCTCATATGTTAAAAACACCTGTACTCACTGTCATAGTCAGTTCTACACTTCTACCCTCATATGTTAAAACACCTGTACTCACTGTCATAGTCAGTTCTACACTTCTACCCTCATATGTTAAAACACCTGTACTCACTGTCATAGTCAGTTCTACAGTTCTACCCTCAATGTTAAAACACCTGTACTCACTGTCATAGTCAGTTCTACAGTTCTACCTCATATGTTAAAACAGTGGCGGTTCTAGACACATTTTACTAGGGGGGCCAAGGAGGCCAGTGTTTAATCAGGGGGGCACACATAAAAAAACTGGCAACACATGATATTCAAAGATTATAAACTTTATTTTACTTTAAAATCATATGACATTTATTATAACACGTATTTTGTACAAGAGTGCAGATGCAAGAGAGATAGTGCCATACAAATGAAAAAAAAAATGAAAAAAAAAAAAAAGTACAGGGTACAAATACAGGGTTCATATTCAATGTGAACAAAACTCCAGGATACAACAAAGGGTACAACAATGTGCCATTTCCTATTTATGGAAGCCCCACTACTGTGGACAGTTGATTCCACATTTTGTTTTAAGAAAGAAAACTTTCTGAGTGATTTATAAACAAAACACACTACCCTGTATCCATTTAGGTAAAATAAACCAAATCAGAAAAGAAATTCAATTCAAAGAGGCTTTACTAGCATGACCATATTGACATACAGTATTGCTAAAGCACATAAACGGGGAAACGTGTTACACATTAACATCCAGTAGTCCAATAGGATGCAGACAATAAACATTAACTTAACATTCGCTTAAAAGCAACAATCATGTCAACACAATGTAGCAATATGAACAACACTGATGGATATCAGCAACAACATGAAAACAAGAATATTACAGGTGTCTGTGTGTGTGTGTGTGTGTGTGTGTGTCTGTGTCTTTGTGTACTTCACTGTCAGTTGATGAGCAGGTGTACAAAAAAAAGGCTTTACAACATATATGGGCAAGTCCATTTAGGACAGCACATTTCCACCATAGTTCACATTAGGAAAAAATGACAGCATGAATGCTCACTAAACAAACATATACTACATATACCTTTTTATACACATTTTTTTTCAGTAATTTTTTAAGAGTGAAAGGGAAGTAAGCAATCGTCATCATAGGATCATACATATTTCAGTTACAATATTAGTTACAATATTAGTGTTAGTTAGATCATCATGTCAAAGCTGGACCTGCAAAGTCTGAACGACACAAGTGTGCAATGATTGGAGTGATTTTGTTTCTTTTTTTCTTGCTTTGCTTGTTTTCAAAAGGAAAACCATAGTTGGTAAAAAATAAAATAAACTTTCGTTGAAAGGTATCGCACTGTATAATTTACAAATATCTAAAGAGGTTTAGTGGATGCCATAAAACATCTGTGGAGCTTGAAGATTTGTAGTACATAGATGTTTGGCAGAGATAATTCAAAAGAATAAAATCATAAACTCTATCATCTATCGAGAGAGAGAGAGAGAGAGAGAGAGAGAGAGAGAGAGAGAGAGAGAGAGAGAGAGAAGTGTTTCCTTAGAGCAGTACATGCAGCAATCACTTAATGGAGTGATGTCATAATGGGCCACAAAACTTTGGGGATGTGGATGGAAAGTTACAGGCAGGAGAGGGGGAACCAACAGAAGCAGGTCTTGAGACATGAGTTTGCCCCTTTTTGAAAACCTCTTGAGAGAGGATTGGTGGGAATATATACAGTGCCCTCCACAATTATTGGCACCCCTGTTTAAGATGTGGTCGAGGACTTCAAAAATTCACCTTTTTTTTTAAACAACATAGAACCCAAATGCAAAAAATTGAAAAATCCAACCTTTTATTTAAGTACATTACTTTGGTGTAAAAAAAAAAATCACACATTTAGAAAAAAAAAACTTGAAATCATGTGTCCCACAATTATTGGCACCCCTGGTGTTAATACTTTGTACAACCCCCTTTTGCCAACAAGACAGCACTTAATCTCCTCCTATAACATTTCACAAGATTGGAGAACACAGTGAGAGGGATCTTTGACCATTCTTCTTTGCACAATCTTTCTAGATCATCCAGTGTCCTGGGTCCTGTCTTATGCACTCTCCTCTTTAGCTCGCCCCACAGGTTTTCGATTGGGTTGAGGTCTGGGGACTGAGATGGCCATGGGAGGACCTTGAGTTTGTGACTGCTGAACCATTTTTGTGTAGATTTTGCCACATGTTTTGGATCATTATCCTGCTGAAAGACCCAATGACGACCCATCTTCAGCTTTCTGGCAGAGGCCATCAGGTTTTATTTAAAATGTCCTGGTAGTTCAAAGCGTTCATAATGCCATGCACCCTAACAAGGTTCCCAGGGCCTTTGGAAGAGAAACAGGCCCACAGCATCACAGATCCTCCACCATACTTCACGGTGGGCATGAGGTGCTTTTGGCATACTCATCTTTTGTTTTACGCCAGACCCACTTAGAGTGTTTGTTGCCAAAAAAGCTCAATCTTAGTCTCATCTGACCAAAGCACACGATCCCAGTTGAAGTCCCAGTGCAGCTTTAGCAAACTCCAGACGTTTACGTTTGTGAGTGTTAGTGAGAAAAGGCTTTTTCCTTGCATGCCTCCCAAACAGCTTGTTGGCATGTAGAGAGTGTCTGATGGTTGTTTTGGAGACTTTGTGACCCCAAGATGCCACTCTTTGATGCAATTCTGTGACAGTGAGCTTAGGACTTTTTTTACTTCTCTTACCATCCTCCTCACTGTGCGTTGTGGCAAGATAAACTTGTGACCTCTTCCAGCCTTGTTTGTCACTGTTCCAGTTGTTTTAAACTTCTTAATGATTCCTCTGACTGTAGATACGGGCAAGTTAAGGCGAGTGGCTATTTTCTTGTAGCCATTGCCTGACTTATGAAGGTCGACACAAATCTGCCTTACTTGAATGGTGTGTTCTCTTGTCTTTGCCATGTTGACAAATGGGTTAGAGAATTAGGCCTCTGTGTCACGTCATATTTATACCCCAGGGAAACAGGAAGTCATGAATTACTAATTAAAAGTTCCTAGATACCCTGACCAACTTTAGCAACTACAGAAAAATATATTTTTTAAAAAATCAATTAAAATTTTCAGCGGAATTGTTAGGGGTGCCAATAATTGTGGGACACATGATTTCAAGTTTTTATTTTTCTAAAAGTGTGATTTTTTTTTTACCACCAAAGTAATATACTTAAATAAAAGGTTGGATTTTTCTCTTTTTTTGCATTTGGGTTCTATGTTGTTTAAAAAAAAGGAGAATTTTTTGGAAGTCTCAACCACATCTTAAACAGGGGTGCCAATAATAGTGGAGGGCACTGTACATACATACAAACATACATACACTCTAGTAGTGTGTGGAACTACTGGTACTGTGAGGAAAAAAAGATAGATGATGTAAAATGAAAAATAAAACAAGCTTCAGCTTCTTAAGACACGGTGGGTTCATCTAAGTAGACACATGTAACTTCATGTGGACACCAGACTGTCTTTGTCTACACATCTAACTTCATATGGGCACCAGACTGTCTCTGTCTACACATGTAACTTCATATGGACACCAGACTGTCTTTGTCTACACATCTAACTTCATATGGGCACCAGACTGTCTCTGTCTACACATGTAACTTCATATGGACACCAGACTCTTTGTCTACACATGTAACTTCATATGGGCACCAGACTGTCTCTGTCTACACATGTAACTTCATATGGACACCAGACTGTCTTTGTTTACACATTTAACTTCATATGGGCACCAGACTGTCTCTGTCTACACATGTAACTTCATATGGACACCAGACTGTCTCTGTCTACACATGTAACTTCATATGGACACCAGACTCTTTGTCTACACACGTATCTTCATGTGGACACCAGACTAACTCCATTCATTTTACCGGTGGTATTGAGAACAGATAAAACCCACCGTGTCTTAAGAAGCTCAAGCTTGTTGTTTTATTGTTCATTATATCTCTTTTTCCTCACAGCGGCACTCATACGCTACTAGCGTATATATCATATAGATACACTACAGCAACAGGATACGGCGGTTGTGCTGTCTGGCAAAACGGTCCACAAATACATCAAGATCCAGAGCCTTGGCCCTTCTGGACTCTATGCTCAGGACACCAAGATCACTGAGTCTCTCATCACTAGTGGTGGACCGCAGGAAGGTTTTTACAGTTTCAGTGTGGAGAAAACTGCGTTCGCAAGAGGCTGAGCTTACAGGAAGGGTTACAGCAATCTTGCACAGTCTAAAGAGCTCAAAGAAAACTTCCCTGTATGGCTCAATAAAACAAACCAGCTCAACTGTCCTGCATGGCTTTTTGACTTCACCACTCTGTATTTTTCTGTCCAAAACTCTCTTAAATTGATGGAGCTCATGCCCTAAATCATCAATGTCTGCATTATACAAACGGCCAAATGAAAAAACATTGCTCTCCTTTAAAAAGGTATCACTCTGGGGACTGAGAGACTGTATGCTTCTCATGAGCTCACAGTTTGTATTGGAGAAACGTCTGTTCAACTCATTGAGCATGCTGTCAATTACAGGATAGAAAAATGATGTGAGAAACATATCTTTGTCACGTTCTACCTCCCTCTGACCAACAGTGCTTAGCGTGCAGTAGCCACTGAGTCTAGAGCTCAGCATTTTCTGACGTTTCGCCACTGACCTTGTTGCAGAATCACACTGCTCACAAATATTCAATGCTTCATCCCACAACTCATCAAAGAAAGACTCCTGCCTGTGGTCTTTCAATGTCAGGACTAAAGCATTTACTAAGTCAACAGCACTTGACAGATCAACAGTTTGTGACTGTAACATGTCAGACAATAGCTTTGTCTCCCCAAACAACTTACGCAGAGTAACAAGATGCACAACAAATTCTAGGTCAATTTGAGCAAGAAGACCTCGGGCCTCAACAGTTCTTTCACCATGACGTTCTTGAGCAATCTCTTGCAGTAGTCGTTTAAGGGCAGGTAGAGTGTCCATGATATTACGTAGGGCTAGAAATCGGCATGACCAACGTGTGTCGCTTAAACGTTGCAGCCTCTGGTTCTGCCATACATTTCTCTTTGGAGAGACAGCCATTTTGGGTGCACATATGAGGAAGAAGTAAACATATAAAGACTCCTCCGTTTCTGGGACACTTTTGACTACATCAACTAACACTAAATTCAGACAATGAGCACTACAATGGACGTAGAAGGCAAATTTAGCCTGTTCTTTGATCCTTGCCTGAACCCCTGAATGCTTACCGCTCATAACGGCAGCGCCATTGTACGCTTGGCCTACGAGGTTATTTTTTGTAGTCCAGGCCATAACGTTCCAGTAAGTGTACTATTTTTCCAGTAAGCCCTGCTGCATCTAACCTCTCTGCAGATTCAAAATGGAGAAAACTCTCCTTAATGGCCCCATTGTAATAGTACCTGAGTGTGAAGGACATCTGTTCTTTTTTTGAAATATCCTTTGTTTCATCTGCCATGACGCTAAAAACCTCACTTTTCTTCACTTCTATGATTTCAGACCGAACCATTTCTGCCAAACAACCCAAAACCTCATTCTGGATGATCTTGCTTGTGTACTTTGCATTGTGAATGGAAGTTAATCTTCTCTTAACAAGTTGGTCGTGGTTAGCAACTGTGTTAAGAATTTCCCTAAAGTTTCCTTTGTTAGTGGACCCTTCAGATTCATCATGTCCTCTTTGTGCTATGTTTTGTGTAGCTGTAAGCAACAGCACTTCCCCAACTGTTTTAATGTATGCCTGATTTTCTTGTACTTGTTTAGTGTGTTCTTTGTCAAGGAGATCTGTTAGTGTTGCGTCAGTTCTAACAGCTCTTTGATAATCCCTCCATGCGATCATTGCACACTTGTGTCGTTCAGACTTTGCATGTAGTGAAAACCCTGCATTTCTCATAGTTGCCTTTTTCCAGTTTGTAAAACCAGGTGTTGAAACAAAAACGGTGTCTGGGGCATTTGGTGTGCTAAAATGTCTACATGCATAGCAACATGTAGAGTCCGTCATTACAGAATACTCAAGCCATGGATGAGTAGTGTACCAGTTTGGTCTGAAGCTGTCTTCTGTCCCCCATCAGTGTGGTTGGGAATATCTTCAAGTTCGGCTGTACTGGTACGTCATACTTAGACTTGCTGATATCTGAAGAAGATGGACAGTAAACATAGGGCACAACTACAACATTTATTTACTGTATATCTGCATGTATTTCAAAATGTAGGCAAAGTATTTACTTAAAAAAAAAAAACAGAGCCATATTGACACAAAAAGAATTAACAGCAGAAAGCAGCATTTTAAGGACACCCAGCAGGCCTACCATTACATTGTAATTGCATTGCTTTGCAAATAGTAAGAACCTTCCTCATCACAAACCTGATGGTGCAGTACTTGATCCACATGGATCCACTTGCTGTCCCTCTGGCTGTTCATCTCTCTGTCCCTGTATGCTTTTTCTTCATGCTTCTCACCCTCTTCTTCATTCTCCTCGCCCTCTTCTTCATTCTCCTCACCCTCTTCTTCATCCTCCTCACCCTCTTCTTCATCCTCCTCACCCTCTGAATTTCCCTCTCTTTGTCAGACCCCTCACTTTCATCACATGCTGGCTCTCCCTCTTCCTCAACTTTCTCAAAACCTCGATTTGTTTCTCTCACTTTTTGTTTGCTGGGGCAAAAAATGACTTTATGTCCCTTACTCGTTTCATGATAACTATTAGAAGAAGAAAAAACGTTGGGGCATGCATTACATTTTGTTACCTAACCATCCCTCCCTACTTAACACTGGCAGATAACCTGTTGATTACTTTACTAAAAATGTATTTGTTATCGCGATGCAACAGCCAAGACGGATGAAGTTACGTGGTTAACATCACAACATTGTGTAGACCTAGCAAGGATAGCCTACTAACATTTGGATATTTGCTTCTGCTTCGATGAGTTTGCTTAGATATGATTACATTTCTAAACAAATCGAGACCAGACATTTAAAAACTTGATTTGATTTATGTGTGAGGAACAAAAGGAACATGTAGGCTATGTGCAAGAACAACAAGTCACTTATGATATTAAATCGTTTTTCTTACCTTCGACTCCTGCAAATCGTAGCTCCTCTCGCAAATAGTAGTTGCTGAGCTCTCATTCACCGAAGCAGCACCACACGTGGCAGGCAGGCAGATGGCAGGATACAGTTTTGGGGGTGCGCCACTCTAATTTACCCGTAGAACGTTGCCGGGTAGAGCGTTGCATTAGTTCCGCTTTTGGCGCTCGCGTGTAAAATAGTTATAAATTCATAATTTTTTATTTGGTCAGCACGGGGGCCACAGGGGTGGCCAGGGACATTTCCAGGGAGGCACGGGCCTCCCGGCCTCCGTGTAAAAACCGGCACTGTGTTAAAACACCTGTACTCACTGTCATAGTCAGTTCTACAGTTCTACCCTCATATGTTATAACACCTGTACTCACTGTCATAGTCAGTTCTACAGTTCTTCCCTCATATGTTAAAACACCTGTACTCACTGTCATAGTCAGTTCTACAGTTCTACCCTCATATGTTAAAACACCTGTACTCACTGTCATAGTCAGTTCTACAGTATGAAATGATACAGTCCACACATACAGTCTAGATAATTAACTAATCTCTCATGTACACTATGAGTGGTGGGGGTCAGACTGCATCCCTACACACATACACAATAGACAAAAAGGCTGTGTGTGTGTGTGTGTGTGTGTGTGTGTGTGTAGGAGGAAGCTGCCTCTGAGATGGAAAGGAAGCCAGCAGGGGAGGAGAGTGGAGAACTCCCCAGCACCTCTTCTGGAATGTGAGTGAACATAGAGTATATTATCTATTATCTACCTGGTACAGCCAGGGCCACCCCTCAGAATGGATATGAGTGAACACAGAGTATATTATCTATTATCTACCTGGTACAGCCAGGGCCACCCCTCAGAGTGGATATGAGTGGACATAGAGTATATTATCTATTATCTACCTGGTACAGCCAGGGCCACCCCTCAGAGTGGATATGAGTGGACATAGAGTATATTATCTATTATCTACCTGGTACAGCCAGGGCCACCCCTCAGAGTGGATATGAGTGGACATAGAGTATATTATCTATTATCTACCTGGTACAGCCAGGGCCACCCCCTCAGAGTGGATATGAGTGGACACAGAGTATATTATCTATTATCTACCTGGTACAGCCAGGGCCACCCCTCAGAGTGGATATGAGTGAACATAGAGTATATTATCTATTATCTACCTGGTACAGCCAGGGCCACCCCTCAGAGTGGATATGAGTGGACATAGAGTATATTATCTATTATCTACCTGGTACAGCCAGGGCCACCCCTCAGAGTGGATAGGAGTGAACATAGAGTATATTATCTACCTGGTACAGCCAGGGCCACCCCTCAGAGTGGATATGAGTGAACATAGAGTATATTATCTACCTGGTACAGCCAGGGCCACCCCTCAGAGTGGATATGAGTGAACATAGAGTATATTATCTACCTGGTACAGCCAGGGCCACCCCTCAGAGTGGATATGAGTGGACACAGAGTATATTATCTATTATCTACCTGGTACAGCCAGGGCCACCCCTCAGAGTGGATATGAGTGAACATAGAGTATATTATCTATTATCTACCTGGTACAGCCAGGGCCACCCCTCAGAGTGGATATGAGTGGACATAGAGTATATTATCTATTATCTACCTGGTAAGCCAGGGGCCACCCCTCAGAGTGGATATGAGTGAACATAGAGTATATTATCTATTATCTACCTGGTACAGCCAGGGCCACCCCTCAGAGTGGATATGAGTGGACATAGAGTATATTATCTATTATCTACCTGGTACAGCCAGGGCCACCCCTCAGAGTGGATATGAGTGGACATAGAGTATATTATCTATTATCTACCTGGTACAGCCAGGGCCACCCCTCAGAGTGGATATGAGTGAACATAGAGTATATTATCTATTATCTACCTGGTACAGCCAGGGCCACCCCTCAGAGTGGATATGAGTGGACATAGAGTATATTATCTATTATCTACCTGGTACAGCCAGGGCCACCCCTCAGAGTGGATATGAGTGAACATAGAGTATATTATCTACCTGGTACAGCCAGGGCCACCCCTCAGAGTGGATATGAGTGAACATAGAGTATATTATCTACCTGGTACAGCCAGGGCCACCCCCTCAGAGTGGATATGAGTGGACATAGAGTATATTATATATTATCTACCTGGTACAGCCAGGGCCACCCCTCAGAGTGGATATGAGTGGACATAGAGTATATTATCTACCTGGTACAGCCAGGGCCACCCCTCAGAGTGGATATGAGTGAACATAGAGTATATTATATATTATCTACCTGGTACAGCCAGGGCCACCCCTCAGAATGGATATGAGTGAACACAGAGTATATTATCTATTATCTACCTGGTACAGCCAGGGCCACCCTCAGAGTGGATATGAGTGGACATAGAGTATATTATCTATTATCTACCTGGTACAGCCAGGGCCACCCCTCAGAGTGGATATGAGTGAACATAGAGTATATTATCTATTATCTACCTGGTACAGCCAGGGCCACCCTCAGAGTGGATATGAGTGGACATAGAGTATATTATCTATTATCTACCTGGTACAGCCAGGGCCACCCCTCAGAGTGGATATGAGTGGACATAGAGTATATTATCTATTATCTACCTGGTACAGCCAGGGCCACCCCTCAGAGTGGATATGAGTGGACATAGAGTATATTATCTATTATCTACCTGGTACAGCCAGGGCCACCCCTCAGAGTGGATATGAGTGGACATAGAGTATATTATCTATTATCTACCTGGTACAGCCAGGGCCACCCCTCAGAGTGGATATGAGTGGACATAGAGTATATTATCTATTATCTACCTGGTACAGCCAGGGCCACCCCTCAGAGTGGATATGAGTGGATGAACATGCACAGGTATCCTACTTTTTGAAGGTATTTGTTTGACAAGCAGATGAAAGCATCATGACTGGTTGTGTTCATGCCACATGAAAAGTTATTTGTTTTTACGTTAAATTACATATTTGTATCATTAAAAATAATAGAGACCCCCCGTAATTCATACTCTGTACTAGTCTGTTCTCTTCTGGTAAAGAATTGGACTGGCCACTCCTCAGAGCCTGGTTCCTCTCTAGGTTTCTTCCTAGGTTCCTGCCTTTCTATGGCGATATTCCTAGCCACCGTGCTTCTGCCTCTGCATTGCTTGGTGTTTGGGGTTTTAGGCTGGGTTTCTGTATAAGCACTTTGTCACAACTGCTGATATAAAAAGGGCTTTATAAATACATTTGATTGATTTGCTATAGGCACTGGTAAGATTGAATATATGAGTCTACTGGTATGGTGCTGTAGAGATAATAAACTTTAAAAGCAGTGAATTGCCCCTCTAACATCTCTTCTATACCTCTATTGCATCATCCTCATGACCTGTGAAATGAATGTAGACCAGTGAAGTGACCACAGCATGTGGTGGTGGTGTAGGGGAACAGAGCAGTGTGTGACTGTTTCCTGTGTCCAGGTTGACCCTGTCTGGAGAGAAGCGTCTTCATCTGAAGACTGAGATCTCTAGGATGAAGGAGAATCTGAGGTTCATGAAGGTAACACTAGTGGTCATGTCTGAGAGGTCAAATGTCATAGTGAACTAACCCCATAAAGATCACAGCCACATACTGAGTGTGTGTGAGAGTGTATGTGTGAGAGTGTGTGTGTGTGTGTTAGAGATTGAGATATTGTGAGACCAGTAGAAAGATTCTAGTATGTCCTACCAATATTAATGTGTTCATGTTCTTTGTTTTATATCAGTAGCCAGTATTTCTATTCTCTTCCTTATATCTTATCATCTTTGTTATTTTAGAGACCCTCCATGTTGGATGTTCCAGTTCTGCTGCTGACCACTCTGGAGGAGCTCACTGGAGAACAGCTGAAGACATTTCAGTCTTACCTGATTGGAGAACACTGACAGACAGGTCACAGTGGATCAGATGGTGAAGAGATACGGCCCTGAGGGAGCTGTGAAGATCACACTGAACACAATGAGGAAGATGGACCTGGGGGATCTTGCTGAGAAGTTAGAGAGTGATCACAGAGGTAATTACAGGTGTTGTTCATAGTCAGGATGTTGAGTGTTTCAAAAAAGAGTCCCAGCTTCTTTACTATTTTGTTTTATAACATATAAATGAGGATACAACATCTATGTCCCCTTTTGATAACACATCTCAGAAACGCAGGTAACACGTCTAGGAACGGTCAATATAGAGTTTGTCATTTCAACTGTTTTCTCCTCAGTCCTCCAGGCCACCCAAAAACGTTGAAGGAAATGCCAAGTTCCACATCTCATAGTCCTCCTAGAACCCCAGGTAAGAGTGAAGGAGATGGTCCTACAGATGTAGGATCTTCATTTGATCATTCTTTTGTTGCTGAGAATTTTCTTATACGGCAAGAAATGCAAACTTGTAGTGTATTGGAGTTTTAAAAGTTTTCTGAAGTTTGTATTTTCCACTTGAATTGACCTAACGAAAAATGTATCAACTCCTACAAAAATGTCAATTAATTATAATATACATAATAGTTCACATTTCCTGTTGCTGCAGGATTATTTTCCTGCTGAAGCAAACTGGCTCAAATGAAGATCCTACATCTGTATTTAATACAAAGACAACTTTAAACTGTGACGACCCTCCCACTCTGTCTGCCGTATTCTCTCTTTGTTCTTGTTTCCTTGTTAGGATGCCGGTGGGCGGAGTTGGGAGGGTCGTCAGCTACATGGGAAACACCTGGGCCGGGTGTGTCCCAGGATAAATGGACCTCTTCCACATTCATTAGGAAGACTCTCTCCAGGCAGATACTTTGATCTTGGTTGTGATATTTTTGAGGCCTTTTTGGGTTGTTTGCTTTGGCACTTTTCAACACTTTTCCATATTACATTTATGCATGCAAACACTCACGTACACTACTGATTACTGATTACACACACCATTGTTATTTGATTTAGTTTACTTTAATTAATAAATATATACTTTGAGTACTCCTTGTCTCCACGTGTCTCCCTTTTGTTACGAACTTGAGCCGGTTCGTGACAAGTGGGGGCTCGCCTGGGATCTTGAACTGGTTGTGTTTGGGAGAACGTGGAGTTAATGTCCAATTCTGTAGGGTTTTTCTTTGTAAATTTTGTTAGTTTGTTTGAGTTTGATAGGCCAGTATTGGTTGCCTTTGGGTTTTGTACTGCGTTGGAGAGAGTACATTGGTTAGTTTCCAGTCCCTGCCCAGCCTGGAAACTCTTGCTCTACTCGCTGTTGGGACATCGGTCTGAGGTGAGTACAATCGGCTGTGTACCTCAGTGGGAGATTGGGTAGGGTAGTGACATTTGCTACCCGGAGCTATAGCTTTTTCCCCTGATAGGCTTAGTGACGTGTTTTGTTTTGGGATACGTGGGCATGGTTAAATGTTTGTTATTTTTGTGTGGTGTCAGTGGACTGAGCAGTTGTCTCGGGGGCACATCCGTGGCTTGGGGAAATCTACCAGCGTGCTGGGGGGTTTAATTCCTTGCCAGCGGGCTACAGTGCGTAATTACCCACCGCAAATCTGCACGAAGACTAGGGTTGAGTTATTGTAGGTTTTGGGGAAGCTCCATATCCCAGCTCTTTTCTGTGGTGCTCGGTGTGATTGTATTTCTCTTGTGTCTGGTGTGCTCAGCAGAGGGGTTGAGCAAGATTATTATGATCTATATATATTTAAAAAAAATTTTCCCTGATTATGGCGTCTAATGTAGACGAAGTTCATTCGCTTTCCATCAGAAGAACTGTTAGAATTATGTACTAAAGAACAGCTGTTGAAGGTTGCTGAACACTACAAGGTTGAAATTAGTGATAAACGTCTAAAAAATTATATTAGGTTAATATTGAAGGCCAATTTGATGGAGAGTGGTATTCTGGATGTTACCACTGGGGCAGCCTCTGCTGAGGACACGTTGTCTCCCCGATATGTTACAATGACCGCTCCATCGGTTAGTCATAGTAGTCTTCTTTTTGAACAGCAGAAAGAACTGCTTCTGTTACAGCTAGAGCATGAACAAAATGGACAAAAAGCTAAAATGGAGCATGAACAAGCTAAAATGGAGCATGATCGGTAAAATATGAAAGGGAATTGGAATTTAAACAGGATATGGAGCGTGCATAAAATCAAGCTGCAACAAGAGCGACTAGAGCTGGTTAGGGAAGGAAAGCTCTCAGGGGGAGAGTTTGCTCTGGGAAGGTGATCCAGAGTTTCCTAGGGGTCGTTCCTCTTTTGGTCGTAATCCAGACACATTTGATATTGTTGGGAATTTACGGTTGTTGCTCCCAGTTTAATGAAAAGGACCCGAGACATTCTTTTTCATTGTTTGAGCGTGTTGCTGACGCTAGGAGTTGGCCTGATTCTGATCGCACTTTGATGTTGCAGTGTGTGCTGACTGGTAAAGCGCAAGAAGCATATTCAGCTCTTAGTGTAGCAGACAGTGTTAGTTATGAGAAGGTTAAAACGGCTGTGTTACAGAGTTATGAATTGGTCCCTGAGGCTTATCGCCAACGATTTAGAACTTTAAAAAGGGATGATCAGCAGACTCATGTTGAGTTTGCGCGAATATTATCTTCACAGTTCAATCGCTGGTGTTCCGCCTCTGCAGTTAGTGACTTTCCAAGGGCTGTGTGATCTGATTATGTTAGAACAATTTAAGGACACAATCTGATCGTATAGCGAGTACATTAACGAACGAAAAATAAAGACTGTCGCTGAAGCTGCGGTTTTGGCAGATGAATATGTGTTGACTCACACACATTTTTTTGCAGAACCCCGTATTCGGAGTGAGTGGGGGGGTGTTTGCAGAGATTTGAGCCTTGCTCGCCGAGATACTTCGGTTCCCGGGCAGAGTTTCATTCAACTGGGGTTGAGCCTGATACCCGTGGGTAAAACTGACTTTGGTCAAGAGTGTCACTACTGTTCGAGAATTAGGTCATTGGAAAAATGAATGTCCGATTCTTAGGTCTAGGGGTAAATTCAGTACAGGTGCTTATGGTAAATCGAGGCCTATAGCGTTAGCAGCGCCTGTTCCACATCAGTTCACTCCTGACGCATTGTCTCATGCCCAGAGCCATGTGAAGGGCTATATTGATCCCGAGTATTTACCTTTTGTTACGGAGGGTTTTGTGTCTATGGTAGGAAGTAAGAACCTAGTGCCAGTAAAGATCCTAAGAGATACAGGTGCCTCTGAATCATTTGTGTTGGAATCTGTGTTACCCTTCTCTGCGGAGACTGGATTCGGGGAATAGTGTTCTAATTAGGGGAATAGGTTTGAACACTCTGTCAGTTCCATTGCATAAACTGATGTTGGATTGTGGACTGGTGAAAGGTGAGGTTGTTGTGGGGGTGCATCCTTCATTGCCTATTGAGGGTGTTGACGTGATCCTTGGAAATAACTTGGCTGGGGAGCGTGTGTGGCCTATCGTGTTTCCATCTTTAGCGGTTTCTACTAAGCCTTCAATTGTAGGGGATTCCTGATGAGAGTGCGCAGAATTTCCCAGAGGTGTTTTCTGCGTGTGCAGTGACGCGTTCTATGATCCCTGATGACTTGGTCACGGAACTGGCTAACGAGAATACCATAAAGAAGTCTGTTACTGTTTTCCCTGTTATCCCGTTATCCGTATCCCGCTCCGATTTAATCGAGGCGCAACGGGCTGACCCTACATTAGAAGAGTTGCGGGACCAAATTGTGCCTGTAGAACAGTTGGGAGATGTCGCACAGGGCTATTTTCTCCAAGAGGAGGTCCTGATGAGGAAGTGGATGTCTCATGGTAGTTGTTTTCTGGGGGGAGGCGATTAGTCAGGTTGTGGTACCAGTTAGGCTTCGTGGAGTTGGTGCTGACAACTTCTCACAACGACGTTGCTGGGCATATGGGTGTGAGAAAAACCTACAATCGCATATTACGACATTTTTTTTGGCCAAGATTAAAGAGGGATGTTTCTGATTTCATCAAAACTTGTCACACCTGTCAATTAACTGGTAAACCTAATCAAGCTTATTAAGCCGGGTACCACTGTTCCCTATTCCTGTACTCAGTAAACCTTTGAGTATTTGATTATTGACTGTGTTGGTCCTCTGCCTCGTTCTAGAAAGGGTAGTAATTATTTGTTGACTGTGATGTGTCAGACCACAGGTTTCCTGTTGCCTACCCTCTCCGGTCTATCACGACTAAGGCTGTGTTAAAAGCTTTGACTCAGTTTCTCTCACTGTTTGGAATCCCTAAGGTCATTCAAAGTGATCAAGGATCTAATTTCACCTCTAATCTCTTTGGACAGGTTCTCCAACAACTCCATATTAAACACAACTTGTCTAGCGCTTATCATGCCCAAAGTCAAGGAGCACTGGAACGTTTCCATCAAACACTTAAGTCTTTGTTGAGAGCTTATTGTACTGAGATGGATAAGGATTGGGAGGAGGGGTTGCCTTGGTTACTGTTAGCTGCTAGGGAGGTTTCACAGGAGAGCACGGGTTTTAGCCCAAATGACCTAGTGTTTGGACATCGGGTGCGTGGGCTTTTATCTGTTCTCCAGGATGACTGGAAGTCTCCCGAGCCTCCTCAGTCCCTGTTATCATATGTGGGTGATTTTCGGCGACGCTTGTATGCCGCTGGTGAAATGGCTAAAGAGGAGCTATCATCTTCACAGGACAGGATGAAGAGCATATATGATCGCCGAGCTGAGCCTCATCACTTTAGTCCAGGTGATCAGGTTCTGGCTCTGCTGCCAATTGTTGGTTCTCCTTTTCAAGCCAAGTTTCAAGGTTCATATACAGTGGTGCGCCAGTACACTGAGCAAAAATTATTTAGTTGCCACTCCAGAACGGAGGAAAGCACACCAACCGTGCCATGTAAATTTGTTAAAACCCTATTATGCACGTTCCTCTGAGACTGAACAGGGGAGTCTACAGAGGACGGTAAGGCTGTTTTTTGGCTGATATTGTTTATTCCCTGAGTTCTGGTCATGCTAGGTCTGTGCAGGAGCAGGAAGATGTTTCTGGTCCTGACGATTGCATACTGCAGGGTAGATTGAAAAATTCAGAGACACTGGAGATTGTAGATAGCCTTTTACTCATCTATTTGATGAGCGGAAAGAGAGGGTTGGTTTGATTGGAGATTTCAGGGTTGTTTTCGGATACACCTACACGCATAAACTTAATAGAACATGATATTGACATTGGAGATGTGACCCCATTCGACAACGGTTCTATAGAGTTTCTTCAGAGAAACTGCGTTGTCTGGATGCTGAGGTCAGGTACATGCTGGAGAGTAAAATAGCAGATCCTTTTTCTCCATTGGGCTTCTCCCTGTATCTTGGGCAGTAAATCGGATGGAACAAATAGATTTTGTACGATAGAAGGTAAACGATGTCATGAATTTCGGATGGAGAGTGGTCAAGTCGGGGCAGCTACGCGTGAGAGCAAATTTGACCTGTTAAAGGGGTATTGGCAGGTGACACTGATGAGTAGGGCACGGAAATTCGCTTTATTACACCTTGGTCTGTACTCGTATTCGGTATGAGTTTGGACATGCGTAATGCGCCTGCCACTTTTCAGCGATTTATGAACAGGGTTGTCTCTGGTCTGGCCGGGTTGCGCGTTATTGGACGATGGAGTGATATATGCAGATGCTTGGGAGGAGCATCTGTCCCGATTCAGGCCTTGTTCGGACGCCTGGCTGGTCGCCTCACGATGAATTTGGCTGAATGTGAGTTTGTCAGGCGACTGTTGTATACCTTGGAAAGGTGGTTGGGCAGGGTGAGGGCCCCGTTCATGAATATTGATGTGACCGACCATTGTTTGATTTTGTATGTTCTATCCTTCCCGTTTGTCCCCTCCTAGTCTTGTGTTTTCTTTCCTCTTAAAGGTTGCTTCCTGGTAAAGGTTGTGAGGTCTGGAGAGGAGGATGATGGGTGGGGCAAGTGGAGGTGTGAACATGTAAATTTGTCGGGTTTGGGAGAGGTGGAACGTGGTGGGTCCTTGTTGGTCCCCGGTCTTATGGGGGGGGTGTGACACCTCCCACTGCTGCCGATCTCGTGTTTGCTTCCTTGTTAGGATGCCGTGGGGGAGTTGGGAGGGTCGCCAGCTACATGGGAAACACCTGGGCCGGGTGTGTTAGGATAAATGGACCTCTTCCACATTCATTAGGAAGACTCTCTCCAGGCAGATACTTTGATCTTGGTTGTGATATTTTTGAGGCCTTTTTGGGTTGTTTGTTTGGCACTTTTCAACACTTTTCCATATTACATTTATGCATGCAAACACTCACGTACACTATGATTACTGATTACACACACCATTGTTATTGATTTAGTTTATTTTAATTAATAAATATATACTTTGAGTACTTTGTTCCACGTGTCTCCCTTTGTTAAAGAGCGGCGTGACAAAACCAATAACTAACAAAATTAGATATATACACATTTCTGGCAGATTCTCCTCTTCTCCTGGAACCCAATGATCCCATTGTTGGACAGGCTTTCACCTTGCCATCAGGATGATGGGACAATGGAAGAAGAGAGCCAGGACTGTGTCAGAGTGCATCTGTTGACAGCTTACTGAGGCCATGGACGAAAGTTAAACATGACAGAATGGAGAGTAGTGGACCAGAGCCTGTGTACTAGACCCTCGCATGGTAAGACCCTCACTAGAAAGAAAGAAAAAAAAAAAAAAAAAAGAAAGAAAGAAAGAAAGAAAGAAAGAAAAAAGAAAAAAAAAAAGAAAAGAAAGAAAGAAAGAAAGAAAGAAAGAAAGACAAGTGAATATGTTTCTATTAAACTACTCTTCAAACCCTTTAAAATTATTGTTTTTACATTTTAGAGGTTCCTGAAAACTTTGAACCAGAAATTAGATCATGAGGGCAATGGAGCATACAGGTAACCAGTATTATTTTACTTGTTTTTCATGAATAGTTTGTAAGGACAATGCCTCAATTTTTCAAATCATATTAGGAATGTAATTAAAATGTATTCTTCACCATTGTTTGTTCGAGGTTCAGTGCCCCAGTGCAGGTTGTTCCAGTGCAGTATAACAGGCTGGTGTAGGATGGAGGGAGAGGGAGAGGTGCTATAGGACAGTCCCCTGGAACAGGAGGCTTTAGCCCAGAGAGGCAAGAGACCGCAGGACCCCTGTTCAACATCGACTGCCCTCAGAAGTCTGTCTGCCAACTACACCTCCCACACTGTCAGATTCATTCTGGTGAGTATTTTCAAGAATGCCCTAAACGAGATTGTAAATTAATTTGTTATTGCCTCATTTGTATTGCTATTGTAGTATATCAGAGAAAGCACAATGTTCTCTTTTGGGAGATTCTCAATTGGAAAAAGTTGCCTAAAAATATAGTAATAATAAGAATAGTAGTAATAATAATAATAGTAGTAATAATAGTAATAGTCGTCATAGTAATAATAATAATATTAGTAATATATGGCCATTTAGCAGACTTACAGTATGGTGGATATTATCCGACCCTCAATCCCCTTTCCTCCAAAACAAAAGGAATATGTAGGAGAGTGTAACTTGTTAAAAGGGAACGGAGATAATGATCATAGTAATAATAATATGTAATAATAGTAGTAATAATATTGATAATAGTAATAATAGTATTAATAATATGGAGAACGGAAGATGCTCAGGTCTATCCTCCCGCGGAATCAGCCCCTTGAAACAGCTGTTGTTTTTCATAAGAGAGAAGCATGCCTATCTTATAAAAACAATACTTCTCTTTTATCTATAAAACGCCTAGCACAACTAACTACATTTCTTTTTACCACTTTACACATGTAATCTGGGATTCCACCCTGTAAATGTCATTTGCCTGATAACGCGCTAGTGGAGAAGGAGAGTCTGGTTCATACAAGCGCATTTGTTTCACATTCCCTCTCTTAACCTCCTCTAACCTTTGACCTTTTCCAAAGGAGACGAGGAGAGTATGGAGGAATAGGAAATCAATTGATATTTGTTTTTTCCTAGAGGGTGGATGTGACTTCCTGTCTGTAGCCCATGTGACTGATGATGACAAAGTGGAGTTTATCCATCCTCTTGAGATAACAGATACACATGTCATAATAAACATCACTGGATTCTCGTTATGGTGATGTCACGGATGATGATGCTCCCATCTCCCCCTATCCACGGGCTTGTGTTGTTATTCCACCAACTGTTTGTCCCTGAAGAGAGGTCATCCTGAATGTGTTGTTGCTTCCCTGAGAAATGTTGTGATCAGGGAGGTAAGCATAACTAAGATTTTAAACCCCACTTCTATCTGGCTAGAATTCCACTCAAGCTGGCAGTGTCAAACACACAACATAGAAAAATAACATTTTCTCTGTGCCACAAGAATGCATGTTAATATAGTTGTTGACACTCAAACCAGAATCAAATAATTCTGACAAAGTACTTGATGGGTGTGATTTAGTTGGAGTTTGACAAGGTATTTATTGAAGCACAATTTATCTGTCATTGTTGATTCCTAAGGTGCAGGAGTGAGGAAGACAAGGAATGGATACAAAGAGACCTTGATTGAAACAACTCCTCACTGCAAAACCCCGAACAAAAATATATCCTCTCCACAAATATTACACATGGATACAGGATCAACCCAACAGTAATATCTATAAGCCATAAAGAGATTCCAACTTTAGATATTTATTTAGCTGTGACCTCAGTATATTCACATTACATGTAAGATCGTAGATATGACTCCTGCTTTTTGTGTTCCAGAGCAGCAGAATTTGTGGTTTTCCAGTCCGATGAAAACTATTCCCACATTTCAGTTGTTTTAGAAGCTGTTGTTAAAGAGTTTGATCTTCTTCTGAAAGAAAAGGGAGTACTGAAAATGTATGGAACAGACTTGTTGGTGCCAAGTAAAGACATTCAGAGCTCAAATCAATCAAATGAAGAGACCGTAGTACTATTACATGTTTTTAGTTCTCTACAGTATTGTTATTGAACTATGATGTCATTATATCATATGATTATGGTTGGTTAGTAATGAATATACCTTTTATCAGATAGTAAAACACCTTTCTTCTCATCCTCAGCCTCACCAACAGAACTCACCTCTACAGGTACTAGTTGACCTTCACGACATTCACATCATTATAAACCTCTCAATAACAAACTAGAGATGCATCACCATTATAAACCTCTCAATAAAAACTAGAGATTCATCACCATTATAAACCCTCAATAACAAATAGAGATTAATCACCATTATAAAAGTTAATAACAAACTAGAGATTCATACATATAAACCCCAATAACAAACTAGAGATTATACCATTATAAAAGTCTCAATAACAAACTAGAGATTATCACCATTAAAACCTCTCAATAACAAACAGAGATTCATCACCATTATAAACCTCTCAATAACAAACTAGAGATTCATCACCATTATAAACCTCTCAATAACAAACTAGAGATTCATCACCATTATAAACCTCTCAATAACAAACTAGAGATTATCACCATTATAAACCTCTCAATAACAAACTAGAGATTATCACCATTATAAACCCCCCAATAACAAACTAGAGAAAGTTAATTTATCATCCTAGATAGGATTTTAATACATATTTCCCCTCCCAGTTTCAGCTGTTTCCCTTGCAGCCCCCCCCCGCCAACCCCCTCTACCCTCCCTGGTAGAGCCCATCAGAAATCACAGGATGGCTCTAAAGACCGCGGGACACTTGCAGCCCATAGGCAGGATCGGGGGTTGATTGATGAGGAGAGGGAGGAGGTGGTCAGCAAATCCACCAAGACCCTACAGAACCAAGCCCTGCTGGACATGGTGGTGAGGAAGGGGGTCACGCCAGGAACACATCTACCAGGTCTGAAGGAAGTAGATCCTACCTGGTCGAAGACCTGGAAGAGCAGACACTGAGACAGGTGCCAGGATACCACCTCACAACCTTAGAAGATATCAAAACATTTATCATAGACAGAGAGCAGTACTTTGAGGAGGAGCCATCCTGACCAGAGGTGGTTGGTGTGTAACGTGATTGGACCCCATTCTCACCAGCACTCCCATCAGTCTGTAGTTTCTATACAAGCCCCAGGTTCAGGCAAGGTGACATCACTGTGAGGCTACTGTCTACCAGACAACCTACCTGTGTTACTCTGGTACACTGGCTGCAGACTACAAGATCAGGGACTCTATTCTTTATATCTCAAATAAAGGAGGAATATTTATATATTGTAATTGAAGAATTATCTGGAACATGTTGAATGTTTAATCATCCTGGAAGGTTCAGGCAACAACATGTGAGACTTAACATCTAGCAGACAACTGACTGGACAGCTGCACTGGCTGAACACAAATCAAAATATCTCGAGATATAGTGTATATGTTTATATAATGGTATCTTTAAGAGCATTTTTAAATGTAATGTATTATGTTCAACAAAAAGGGACTAGTGGGCTCCTTTTATGATAGATAAAGAGAAATAGACTCTCACTCTTATAGGAAATAGAAATAGACTCTCACTCTTATAGGAAGTAGAAATAGACCTCACTCTTATAGGAAGTAGAAATAGACTCTCACTTATAGGAAATATAAATAGACTTCACTCTTATAGGAAATATAAATAGACTCTCACTCTTATAGGAAATATAAATATACTCTCACTCATGGAAATAGAAATAGACTCTCACTCTTACAGGAAGTAGAAATAGACTCTCACTCTTATAGGAAAGAGAAATAGACCTCACTCTTATAGGAAAGAGAAATAGACTCTCACTCTTATAGGAAATAGAAATAGACTCTCACTCTTATAGGAAATATAAATATACTCTCATTCTTACAGGAAGTAGAAATAGAATCTCACTTTATAGGAAAGAGAAATAGACTCTCACTCTTATAGGAAAGAGAAATAGACTCTCACTCTTATAGGAAGTAGAAATAGACTCTCACTCTTATAGGAAATAGAAATAGACTCTCACTCTATAGGAAAGAGAAATAGACTCTCACTCTTATAGGAAATAGAAATAGACTCTCACTCTTATAGGAAGTAGAAATAGACTCTCACCTTATAGGAAAGAGAAATAGACCTCACTCTTATAGGGAAAGAGAAATAGACTCTCACTCTTATAGGAAATAGAAATAGACTCTCACTTATAGGAAATAGAAATAGACTCACTCTTATAGGAAATAGAAATAGACTCACTCTTAAGGAAAGAGAAATAGGCAAAAATGTAGCTCTTGAGATTAAATATATCCTTTTTTCTAATATCGACATTAATCAGACTGAATCTCAGGGATATTTCACTCTAGGAAAATGGTATATTTTGAGTGTAGAAATATCTGGGATAGTGTTTTAATTGCAAATCTATTTAATCTCCTGTCTCAATTCAATTCAATTGAGATTACAAATATACAGTGCATTTGGAAAGTATTAGACCCCCTTGACTTTTCCAATTTTGTGACATTACAGCCTTATTCTAAAATGGATTAAATAAAAACATTTCCTCATCAATCTAGACACAATATCCCATAATGACAAAGCGAAAACAGGTTTTTAGAAATGTTTGCAAATGTATTAAAAAAAAAAAATACTTATTTACGTATTCAGACCCTTTGCTATAAGACTCGAAATTGAGCTAGGTGCAACCTGCTCCATTGATTTTGAGATGTTTTTAAAGATTGGAGTCACCGTGGTAACTCATTGATTGGACACGATATGGAAAGGCACACACCTGTCTCAAATAAGGTCCACAGTTGACAGTGCATGTGAGAGCAAGAAACCAAGCCATGAGGTAAGGAATTGTCCGTAGAGCTCCAAGACAGGATTTTGTGAGGCACAGGGAAGAAAAAACGTTTCTGCAGCATTGAAGGTCCCAAGAACACAGTGGCCCATCATTTTAAATGGAAGAAGTTTGGAACTACCAAGACTCTTCCTAGAGCGGCCACACTGAGCAATCGGGGGAGAATGGCCTTGGTCATGGAGGTGACACTCCCCATCCAACCTGACAGAGCTTGTGAGGATCTGCAGAGAAAAAGGGGAGAAACTCCCCAAATACAGGGTCAAGCTTGTAGGGTCATACCCAAGAAGAACTCAAGGCTGTAATGCTGACAAAGGTGCTCAACAAAGTACGAATAAAGGTTGAATTTTTATGAAATATATATAAAAAATATATATATATATATATATATATATATATATATATATATATATATATATACACTGCTCAAAAAAATTAAGGGAATACTAAAATAAACATCCTAGATCTGAATGAATGAAATAATCTTATTAAATACTTTTTTTCTTTACATAGTTGAATGTGTGACAATAAAATCACACAAAAATTATCAATGGAAATCAAATTTATCATCCCATGGAGGTCTGGATTTGGAGTCACCCTCAAAATTAAAGTGGAAAACACACACAGGCTGATCAACTTTGATGTAATGTCTTAAAACAATCAAAAGAGGCTCAGTAATGTGTGTGGCCTAGTGCCTGTATGACCTCCCCACAACGCCTGGGCATGCTCCTGATGAGGTGGGGATGGTCCCTGAGGGATCCTCCTCAGATGGATAAAGCATCCGCCAACCCTGGACAGTCTGTGGTGCAACGTGGGGTGGGGATGGAGCAAGACATGATGTAGATGTGTAATTGATTAGGTTGGGGAACGGGGGGCCAGTCATAGCATCAATGCCTTCCTCTTGCAGAACTGTGACATATCCAGATGAGGTTAGCATTGTCTTGCAAGAGGAACCCAGGGCCAACCGCAAGCATATGGTTACAAGGTGAGGATATGGTATAATGGCAGTAGGCTACCTCTGGCGAGCACATGGAGGGCTGTGCGGCCCCCCAAAGAAATGCCACCCCACACAGATGACCCACCGCCAAACCGGATGCTGTGAGGATGTTGCAGGCAGCAGAACGCTCTCCACGGCTCAGACTCTGTACGCCGTCAGTGTAGTGTGAACCGCTTTATCTGTGAAGAGCACAGGGGCCAGTGGCGAATTTGCTAATCTTGGTGTTTCTGGCAAATGCCAAACGCCTGCACGGTGTTGGACTGTAGGCACAACCCCACCGGACGTCGGGCCCTCGTACTCACCCTCATGGAGTCTGTTTTGACCGCTTGAGCAGACACATGCACATGTGGCCTGCTGGAGGTCATTTTGCAGGGCTCTGGCAGTGCTCTTCCTGCTCCTCCTTGCACAAAGGGAGGTAGCAGTCCTGCTGCTGGGTTGTTGCCCTCCTAGGCTCCTCCACGCCCCGGATGTACTGGACTGTCTCCTGGTAGCCCCTCCATGCTCTGGACACTACGCTGACAGACACAGCAAACCTTCTTGCCACAGCTCGCATTGATGTGCATCCTGGATGAGCTGCATACCTGAGCCACAGTGTGTGGGGTTGTAGACTCCGTCTCATGCTACCACTAGAGTGAAAGCACCGCAGCATTCAAAAGTGACCAAAACATAGCCAGGAAGCAAGGAACTGAGAAGTGGTTGAGGTACACCTGCAGAACCAATAGGGGGTTGCAATGATAATTTCCACCTGTGTTATTCCATTTGCACAACAGCATGTGACATTTTTTGTAATAGGTGTTCTAAGTGGACAGTGATTTCACAGAAGGGTGATTGATTGGAGTACATTGTGTTGTTTAAGTGTCCATTATTTTTTTGAGTAGTGTGTATATATATATATAATAATATATATATATATATATATATATATATATATATATAATATATAAAAAAAATATATATATATATACATATACAGTGGGAGAACAAGTATTTGATAACTGCCGATTTTGCAGGTTTTCCGACTTACAAAGCATGTAGAGGGTAAGTTATCAAAGGTAACTTCAACTGTGAGAGAGAATAAAACAAAAATCCAGAAAATCACATTGTATGATTTTTAAATAATTAATTTGCATTTTATTGCATGACATAAGTATTTGATCACCTACCAACCAGTAAGAATTGGCCCTCACAGACCTGTTAGTTTTTTCTTTAAGAAGCCTCCGTTCTCCACTCATTACCTGTATTAACTGCACCTGTTTGAACTCGTTATTGTATAAAAGACACCTGTCCACACACTAATCAAACAGACTCCAACCTCTCCACAATGGCCAAGACAGAGAGGTGTAAGGAATCAGGGATACAATTGTAGACCTGCACAAGGTGGGATGGGCTACAGGACAATAGGCAAGCAGCTTGGTGAGAAGGAACAACTGTTGGCGCAATTATTAGAAAATGGAAGTAGTTCAAGATGACGGCCAATCACCCTCGGTTGGGCTCCATGCAAGATCTCACCTCGTGGGGCATCAATGATCATGAGGAAGGTGAGGGATCAGCCCAGAACTACACGGCAGGACCTGGTAATGACCTGAAGAGAGCTGAACCACTGTCTCAAAGAAAACCATTAGTAACACACTAGCGAGGATTAAAATCCTGCAGCGCACGAAGCCCCGCTCAAGCAGCGAGTCCAGGCCCGTGAAGTTGCAATGACATTGGATGATAGAGGAGGAATGGAAGAAGGTTATGTGGTTGATGAGAAAAAAATTTGAGCTTTTTGGAAATCACCGCGGTTTGGAGGAAGAAGAAGGATGAGTAAACCCAAGAACACCATCCAACCGTGAAGCAGGAGGTGGAAACATCATTCTTTGGGGATGCTTTTCTGCAAAGGGGACAGGATGATGCACCGATTGAGGGGAGGATGGATGGGGACATGTATCGCAAGATCTTGGCCATCAACGCCCTTCCTCAGTAAGAGCATTGAAGATGGGTCGGGCTGAGTTCAGCATGACAAGACCCGAAATACATAGCCAGGGCAACTAAGGAGTGGTTGTAAGAAGCATTCAAGGTCCTGAGGGCCTAGCCAGTCTCCAGACCTGAACCCAATAGAAAATCTTTGGAGGGAGCTGAAAGCTGTATTGCCCAGCGACAGCCCCCGGAAACCTGAAGGATCTGGAGAAGGTCTGTATGGAGGAGTGGGCCAAAATCCCTGCTGCAGTGTGGGCAAACCTGGTCAAGACCTACAGAAACATGATCCTGTAATTGCAAACAAAGTTTCTGTACCAAATATTAAGTTCTGGTTTTGATGTATCAAATACTATGTCATGCAATAAAATGCAAATTAATTACTTAAAAATCATACAATGTGATTTTTTGGATTTTTGTTTTAGATTCCGCCTCTCACAGTTGAAGTGTACTATGATAAAAATGACAGACTCCTAATGGTAAGAAAAAAATCGGGCAGTGTATATATACTTTTCTCCCCACTGATATATATATATATATATATACAGTGGGAGAACAAGTATTTGATAACTGCCAATTTTGCAGGTTTTCCTATTACAAAGATGTAGAGGTTGTCATTTTGAAAATATATATATATACAGGGGGGAAAAAAAGTATTTAGTCAGCCACCAATTGTGCAAGTTCTCCCACTTAAAAAGATGAGAGAGGCCTGTAATTTTCATATAGGTACACGTCAACTATGACAGACAAAATGAGAAAAAAAATCCAGAAAATCACATTGTAGGATTTTTAATGAATTTATTTGCAAATTATGGTGGAAAATAAGTATTTGGTAATAATAAAAGTTTCTCAATACTTTGTTATATACCCTTGCTGGCAATGACACAGTAAACTTTTCTGTAAGTCTTCACAAGGTTTCACACACGTGCGATTTATTCCTCATGCAGATCTCCTCAGAGCAGTGATGTTTTGGGGCAAGTCACTGGGCAACACGGACTTTAACCTCAAAGATTTTCTATGGGGGTTGAGATCTGAGACTGGCTAGGCCACTCCAGGACCTTGAAATGCTTTTAAGCACTGTTGCCCGGGCGGTGTGTTTGGGATCATTGTCATGCTGAAAGACCCAGCAACGTTTCATCTTCAATGCCCTTGCTGATGGAAGGAGGTTTTACGAAAATCTACATAGATGGCCCCATTCATTCTTTCCTTTACACGGATCAGTAGTCCTGGTCCCTTTGCAGAAAAAACAGCCCCAAAGCATGATGTTTCCACCCCCATGCTTCACAGTAGGTATGGTGTTCTTTGGATGCAACTCAGCATTCTTTTGTCCTCCAAACACAACGAGCTGAGTTACCAAAAAGTTTATTTTGGTTATGACCATATGACATTCTCCCAATCCCCTTCTGGATCATCCAAATGCACCTCTAGCAAACCTCAGATGGGCCTGGACATGTACTGGCTTAAGCAGGGGGACACGTCGCACTGCAGGATTTGAGTCCCTGGGGCGTAGTGTGTTACTGATGGTAGGCTTTGTTACTTTGGTCCAGCTCTCTGCAGGTCATTCACTAGGTCCCCCCCGGGTGGTTCTGGGATTTTTGCTCACCGCTTTGAGATAATTTTGACCCCACGGGGTGAGATCTTGGGAGCCAGATCGAGGGAGATTATCAGTGGTTTGTATGTCTTCATTTCCTAATAATTGCTCCCACAGTTGATTTCTTCAAACCAAGCTGCTTACCTACTGCAGATTAGTCTTCCCAGCCTGGGGCAGGGCCCACAGATTTTGTTTCTGGTGATCCTTTGACAGCTCTTTGGTCTTAGCATAGTGGAGTTTGGAGTGTGACTGTTGAGGTTGTGGACAGGTGTTTTATATGATAACAAGTCAAACAGTGATTAATACAGGTAACGAGTGGAGGACAGAGGAGCCTCTTAAAGAAGAAGTTACAGGTTGTGAGAGCCAGAAATTTGCTTGTTTGTAGGTGACCAAATACTTATTTTCCACCATAATTTGCAAATAAATTCATTAAAAAATCCTAAATGTGATTTTCTGGAGAAAAAAAAATCTCAATTTTTGTATAGTTGACGGTACTATGATGAAAAATTACACTCTCTATTTTTAAGTGGGAGAACTTGCACAATTGGATGGCTGACTAAATACTTTTTTTCCCCCACTGGGTATATATAAAAAAAAAAAAATATAAAAATAATATATATATTATTTAAATATAATTGAAACATCTAAAAACTTATATTGGGATTGTTTGTAGATTGATGAGGAAAAAATATATTTAATACATTTTTTTAATAAGGCTGAAACATAAAAAATTGAAAAAGTAAGGGGCGAATATAATATCTATAAGTCGAATTGGAATCAGCAGTAGGGGGAAGCAGCACCACGGCCCACCACCTTTGTTATTGTTTTTGTTGCCTAGCCGCGGAGCGTCGGGGCAACATGGTAAAAAATAATGCAGTATATTGTGCTCTTCTATCGGGTGCAATGATGTCTGAGGGGAAAACAGTGTGGTGTTCCAATAACTTCTTTGTTGTTGTAATATTCGAACGGACATGGCTGTTTCACCATTAACGATTCCAGCTTTAATCAGACTGAATGACAGGCACTCATTTCACCCTCAGGGAAATATGTATATTTTGCAGTGTATAAAGGGTTGGTAATTCAGAATTTAATTGAGAATGGCTTCATAAATCCAATTCAATTATTGAATTGTAATTGAAGTAATAAGTAGGATACAGAATTGCAATTTTAATGAAAGGAAATAGAGTTGAAGTCAGTGGAATTAAATTAAATTAAAATGCTCTCGTTTATAGTTGTAGTTATACAAATATAATATTGTAAATTAAATATAAAATGTTGTAATAAATATGCAAAAAATATTGATGAAACAATTGATTTTCAGGACAAACTATTGAAATGAATGATCAAGAAAACACAACTTGTAGTATATATTTCATTAATCACTTAAATGTTTTAATATGGGGGGGAAATACTACATTTCCCACAATGCATTAGTTTAACCTCAAGTTAACCCTGAAGCCTTCAAAAAGAAGACAAACAAATGAAATGGTTGGTGGAAATATAATGGTATATTTAAGCACTAAGGTTAATAGAGTATATGAACATTGTTTCCAGAGAAAAGTTATATATTCTTTTGGTATCTGGAAGTGTGACCGTCAGATTCAATGAAACTCTCATGTTCTATGACTGAGTGAAATTTATTTGAATTGCACTGAATTAAATTATACTTCCTGTCACGGAAATTCAAATTCTACATCCTGTGGGGTGTGGCCAATTGAATTTGAATTTCAACTCATGAGTTGAATGGGAGTCAATTCAAATTCTGAATTGAGCAAAACCGGGATATAATATATAGTGTTTTTAATAATGAATGATACCGAACAAAATTATATGGAAATCAGTAATTGAAATAAATTATTAGGCCCATCTATGGATTTCAGATTGGGCAGGGGCACAGCATGGGTGGGCTTGGGAGGGCATAGGCCCACCTACTGGGGGAGCCAGGCCCAGCCAATCAGAATTAGTTTTTCCCCACAAAGGGGTTTATTAAGACAGAAAACCCTCCGTCTCAGCTGTCTGGCTGGTCTCAGACGATCCCGCTGGTGAAGAAGCCGGATGTGGAGGTCTGGGTGGTGAGGTTAAGCACGGGTGGGTTGTGAGGCAGTTAGACATACTGCCAAATTCTTGAGAGAAATAAGCTTTTTGTGATATGGAACATTTTTGGGATCTTTTGTTTAGCTCATGAAACATGGACCGAATCTGACTGTTGATGATAATATGACAAATGTATGAATTGAGTCTGAGGATAATATGATAACATGTGTGAATTGACCGTTTATGATAATATGATACCATGTGTCAATTGCATCTTGAGTATACTCTATGTATTCATTTCCATCTAACATGTATTACATGTTTTAGGCTGACTCTCTGTCTGCCCCCGTCCCCTGCTCTCTCTCTCTCTCTCTCCCCCTCACTCTCTCTCATTTCTCCCTCACAGCACCACATGCCCATGGCTCCACTTCCCCTCCACCTCCACCTCTTCCCAATCATCACAAAAAGAATTTCCTGCTGAACCACCTGGATGCCCTAGAGACAAGGATAAGTGTCACATAGGTTTCCCTGGTTTTCCCGGTATCAGGAGAGAATACGCAGGAAATCCGGAATCACCTGGAAAACCAGGAATTTAATAAACGCTCCCGGAATTTTGAACCACTCCAAGATGAATAAATAAAATAAACCGTCAGATTCAACTGGAAACATAAAGAACAAGACAATATCAAAGATGTTGTATCGACTTTATTGCTGGATAAGAAGTTCTCTCACACCTATTTTGGTTTGGTGTCAGTTTGTCACTAGAGGGCGACGCACTACAGAGACCAATAGGGAGGATTCTCCATGGGATGGGATGGGCTGCTGAAAACCAGGAAACTGGAGGCTCTACCATCAGCTTCATTACTTTCAGTCGGCTGTCTGCACCTGTAGGGCTCAAAAATGGACCAGTTCAGGGTAAGAAAATAGTTTGGGAAAAAAACAGAGTATGCTGTTATTTCGTGGATAAATATTAGTGGGAAATCTCTGGTAAAGTTTGTGATAAAAGACGACATGAATTATATTCACTTACAGCAACACGGAAGTGCCAGAAAAGAAACTTGCACGATGAAACGCAACAACGTGATGTAATAGTTATAGGCTACATTAAAATGTTAGGTATTATTAATGAATCATAATGCAGTAAATCCTGGAATTTATAGCTAGTTTTCACGTCATACGAGGGGGGGTGAAGAAGTTGAACTACGTTGGTGAACACAAAATTAAAAGAGGAAGTACAAAACCAACGACGCTAGACAGAGAGGAATTTGTTAAGCAAAAGGCAGTTATTAAAACAGAGATAGCTGGTATGTTCAGTACATGATGGACCCATTCAATTGCCTCTTATGGAGACAGTGAGAAGGGATGAATAAAAAAGAGTTTTCAGCATTATTTATAAATCTAAAAAAGGAAGGGGTCTTCTTCTAGTCCCTTGATTGGTTCCGAGAAGTAGGAGGCGGGTCTGCTCTGTCAGAGTAGAAGCCCCCATTGGTGCACGGAGAGTCCTCTGCCCTTGGCACCCGACCAGTAGACAGGGAGTTGAGAATGAGTGTGCGTGCAGTGAAATGTTGTGTGTGTCAGGGAACTCGTTGAGGAGTATCTGTTGATCTATGGCCGAGGTGGGTGTTGTTATTATCATTCCTAGGCATTGGTGAGAAGATAAGGTGTTCTCTGTCTTTGTCTCTGACCTGGAACAGCATTTATTGAAAACAGGCTCCAAATGGGTCTTATAGAACATTTTAGTCAGACCAATCTATAACAAATTATATTTACTACGACAACTAGTTATGTTCTACATTGTACTTGGTAAACTTTGTGTGTGTGTGTGTGTGTGTGTGTGTGTGTGTGTGTGTGTGGTGTGTGTGTGTGTGTGTGTAGGAGGTATCTGCCCCTGAGAAGGAAAGGAAGCAGAGGGGAGGAGAGTGAAGAGGATCCAGGACCTCCGGAATGTGAGGGAACATAGAGTATATATTATTATTATGGTACAGCCAGGGCCACCCTCAGAGTGGATATGAGTGGAATAGAGATATTATATTATTACTGGTACAGCCAGGGCACCCCTCAGAGTGGATATGAGGGAATAGAGAATATTATTATTATTATGGAACAGAGCCACTCAGAGTGATAAGGGAATAGAGTATATTATCTATTATACGGTGGGCCACCCCCTCAGAGTGGATATGAGTGGAATAGAGTATATATTATTATTACCTGGTACAGCCAGGCACCCTCAGAGTGGATATGAGTGGACATAGAGATATTATCTATGATCTACCTGGTACAGCAGGGCACCCTCAAGTGGATTGAGGGAACAGAGTATATTATCTATTATTATAAGCCAGGGCCACCCCTCAGAGTGGATATGAGTGAACATAGAGTATATTATCTATTATCTACCTGTACAGCCAGGGCCACCCCTCAGAGTGGATAGGAGTGGACATAGAGTATATATTATTATCTACCTGGTACAGCCAGGGCCACCCTCAGAGTGGATATGAGGAACATAGAGTATATTATTATTATCTACCTGGTACAGCCAGGGCCACACCTCAGAGTGGATAAGTGAACATAGAGTATATTATTATTATCTACCTGGTACAGCCAGGGCCACCCTCAGAGTGGATATGAGTGGACATAGAATATATTATCTATTATCTACAGGTACAGCCAGGGCCACCCCCTCAGAGTGGATATGAGTGGAATAGAGTATATTATCTACCTGGTACAGCCAGGGCCACCCCCCCAGAGTGGATAGGAGTGAACACAGAGTATATTATCTATTATCTACCTGGTACAGCCAGGGCCACCCCTCAGAGTGGATATGAGTGGACAGTAGAGTATATTATCTACCTGGTACAGCCAGGGCCACCCCCTCAGAGTGGATATGAGTGGACATAGAGTATATTATACGGTACAGCCAGGGCCACCCCTCAGAGTGGATATGAGTGGACATAGAGTATATTATTATTATTACCTGGTACAGCAGGGCCACCCCTCAGAGTGGATAGGAGTGAACACAGAAAATATTATCTACCTGGTACAGCCAGGGCCACCCTCAGAGTGGATATGAGGGAACACAGAGTATATTATTATTATTAGAAGAGGGCCACCCCTCAGAGTGGATATGAGTGGACATAGAGAAATATTATTATGGTACAGCCAGGGCAATCCTCAGAGTGGATATGAGGGACATAGAGTAGATTATACTGGTACAGCCAGGGCCACCCTCAGAGTGGATATGAGTGAACACAGAGTATATTATTATTATCTATGGTAAGCAGCACCCCTCAGAGTGGATATGGAGTGAACACAGAGTATATTATTATTATTACCTGGTAAGCAGGGCCACCCCTCAGAGTGGATATGAGTGGAATAGAGTATATTATTATATCTACTGGTACAGCCAGGGCCACCCCTCAGAGTGGATAAGTGGACATAGAGTATATTATTATTATCTACTGGTAAGCAGGGCCACCCCTCAGAGTGGATATGAGTGGACATAGAGTATATTATATATCTACTGGTACAGCCAGGGCCACCCTCAGAGTGGATATAGTGGAATAGAGTATATTATTATTATTACGGTAAGCGGGCACCCTCAGAGTGGATATGAGTGAACATAGAGTATATTATTATTATCTACCTGGTACAGCCAGGGCCACCCCTCAGAGTGGATAGGAGTGAACATAGAGTATATTATCTATTATCTATGTACAGCCAGGGCCACCCTCAGAGTGGATATGAGTGGACATAGAATATATTATTATTATCTACCTGGACAGCAGGGCCACCCCTCAGAGTGGATAGGAGTGGAATAGAGTATATTATATTATCTACTGGTACAGCCAGGGCCACCTCAGAGTGGATAGAGAGGAATAGAGAATTATTATATAAGAGGGCACCCCTCAGAGTGGATAGGAGAACAAGAGTATATTATCTATTATCTACCTGGTAAGCCAGGGCCACCCCCTCAGAGTGGATATGAGTGAACACAGAGTATATTATCTATTATCTACTGGAAGAGGGCAACCCTCAGAGTGGATATGAGTGGACATAGAGTATATATCTATTATCTATGGTACAGCCAGGACCTTCAGAGGGAAGAGGGAAAGAGAATATTATATTATTATGGTACAGCTAGGGCACCTCAGAGTGGATATGAGGGAATAGAGAATATTATCATTATCTATGGTACAGCCAGGGCCACCCCTCAGAGTGGATATGAGGGACATAGAGTATATTATCTATGGACAGCCAGGGCCACCCCCTCAGAGTGGATATGAGTGGACATAGAGTATATTATTATTATCTACTGGTACAAGGCACCCCTCAGAGTGGATATGAGTGGACATAGAGATATTATTATTATTATGGTAAGCCAGGGCACCCCTCAGAGGGGATAGGAGTGGAATAGAGTATATTATCTATTATCAGTAAGCCAGCACCCCTCAGAGTGGCCAAAAAAGTGACCAACCACCTGATTCGATGAGCAACATAGAAATTGTGTTTTTTCATTGATAAAAGCAGAGACACAGAACTATAAAATGGTACATCATACACTGCATTTAAGGAACAATGGGAAAGTAATTTGCTTTGAAAGTTGATAAACCTGTAACCCCACTTTTGAGAAAATGGCCATGAATGTTTTGGTACACCTACTGGAGAGCTCTTCTTTGTCTACACCCATTCAGCATTGTTCACACCCTCTTAAGCCCCACCATTCTTTAAGGATTCACATGTGAGGTCATGTGCTAAAAGTGAGTAGTGTAGTAAGATTAAGACTAAAAGTGGTAAAAGTAGTAGCCACAATAAGGAACAATTCCAGGTTAACATGAAGTGTCAGATAGAAAATATTTTATGAGTATTAGATGACGTTACCCAGACACACTTGTCTAAATTGATGGGTCATGGGAAAGAAATGCTATAACCCCAGCCACATCTTGCTAAGTAGATGGGTCTCTGCAGAAGGTGGAAACGTACAGCCAAATGGTATACCGCTTGGTGTCAATATAAAGGAAAATGAACAAGTGTAATGCCAGTAGAGAAAGAACCAAATAATATAAAGGATGTATAAGAACAATATCAATAACCATATCAGTGATATGGTGATAGATGAGGTAGTTATATGCAAACAATAGGGGTAAAGTGGTGAGCAGCAGGATAAAACGATCAATAGTAGCAGCAACGTATGGGGGTGTGGTAGGAGAGAGTATGTGAATAGAGGCACTGCAGATAGTGGATGACTGGGAACCCCCATGAGAACTGGTATCCGAACCACGCATGAACAAGGGAATAATATTCGGAGAGTTGTTTCTGTCCTGCCCTTGACTTTGGTGCAGGGGCATGTGATGTCATAGCCTCTTCGCCGCAAAAACTCCCTGATCTTTTAAAAATATAAGTTTGTTAGCTGTGTCCAGTCCAGGTGGTGCTTGTACAGGCAGACCATTATGTGAGGAAGGATGTAGCGTGATTAGCAGCTGAGTCCGAACGCTCTTGAAACAACAACACCAGGCCGGAGCATTAACTGCAAAACAGGAAATAACAACAACAAAATTTGAAGACATTACAACCTTGCATAAATAAATCACCTCCTAAGGTAGATAAGAAGAATAACCTCCTACAATACAATGAAGTGCTGGGACTGCTTGATCTGTGGCAGAGACCTGAAGTACGGAGTCAGGTGCGTTGCCAGCCAATTAAGTTTTGCCTAGCAAAGACAGTATCATGTTTAATCCTGACTCATGTTCGTCATGTTTGTGATTAACTTTGTTTATCTCATAGCTTTCCACCAGCACCGCACCATCCTCCAGTACAACTAGTTGACCGCACAGTGCTGTCCTTCACAACACCAGCAATCTCAGACAAAGTGTTTTCTCTGGTCTTTCTGCTTGATGAGGCCGAAGCACCAGTCGGGGGTGAACTTGGTGTGGCGGATCAGGAAGGAAGGTCAGACTGTGGTGGATCATGTGATCAGGAAGTGAAGGTCAGACTGTGGTGGAGCTGGTCTGCCAGGCACAATACCAGAGCACAAACTTGTTCTTGCTTTGGCCGTGCAGTTGTCAGAATTCAGGTCCACACGTGTTTCCCCAACTCTGTAGTTGGTGAAGAAATGGTGCATGTAGTTGTTGATCTGGCTGCTGCCTTTGATGGATGACATGCCTTCATCAATCAACTAGTTGACTTGTTGTGGTCCCTCACAGCAGACACCAAACAAGCCACATTGCGAGGAGTTAAAAAGTAGATGGGACCTGGCTGCATAGGGCCAGAAGGATAGTGAACCTGCAAACAAAACAAAAGAGATTAAGATAATTAAAATCATTTGTCTCACCCTGTCAGTTGTCTTTATACAGCTCAGTGAAAGGCATTTGCGTTCCCATATACAGTACAGTCAAAAGTTTGGAAAACTATTCCAGTTTCTTTATTTTTAAATTTTCTACATTGTAGAATAATAGTGAAGACATCAACACTATGAAATAACACATATGGAATCATGTAGTAACCAAAAAAGTGTTAAACAAATCAAAATGTATTTGAGATTCTTCAAATAGCCACCCTTGCCTTGATGACAGCTTTGCACACTCTTGGCATTCTCTCAACCAGCCATGAGGTAGTCACCTGGAATGCATTTCAACAGGTGTGCCTTCTTAAAAGTTAATTTGTGTAATTTATTTCTTCTTAATGTCGAGCCAATCAGTTGTGTTGTGACAAGGTAGGGGTGGTATACAGAAGATAGTTATTTGGTAAAAGACCAAGTCATATTATATCAAGAACAGCTCAAATAAGCAAAGAGAAACGACAGTCATCATTACTTTAAGACATAAAGGTCAGTCAATACGGAAAATGTCAAGAACTTTGAAAGTTTTTAAGTGCAGTGCAAAAACCATCAAGCGCAGGATGAAACTTTCTCATGAGGACCGCCACAGGAAAGGAAGACCCAGAGTTACCCCTGCTGCAGAGGATAAGTTCATTAGAGTTACCAGCCTCAGAAATTGCAGCCCAAATAAATGCTTCACAGAGTTCAAGTAACAGACACATCTCAACATAGCTATAGCCACTGGTAACATTGAATATATGAAACTACTGGTATGGTGCTGGAGAGAAATCAACTTTAAAAAACAGTGAATTGCCCCTCTAACATCTCTTCTATACCTCTATTTATCCTCATGACCTGTGAAATGAATGTAGAATAGTGAAGTAACCACAGCATGTGGTGGTGGTGTAGGGGAACAGAGCAGTGTGTGACTGTTTCCTGTGTCCAGGCTCGACCCGGTCTGAGGAGGAGGGTACGGCTTGCCTGGAGACTGAGATCTCTTGGCTGGAGGATAATCTGAGGTTGATGAAGGTAACACTAGTGGTATGTCTGAGAGGTCAAATGTCATTGTGATAAACACATATAGATCACAGACACATATGTGTGGTGTGTGTGTTAAAGTTAACTGTAATCTATTTTATGATGATATTGAGAGACCAGTATAAATATTCTAGTACGTCTTAACAATATTAATATATTCATGTTCTTTATTTTATATCAGTAGTCAGTTTTTTTATTCCGCCTCACTGTTGTTATATTTGTTGTTTTAGATAATTGGATGTTGAGTTCTGCTGCGACAACTTGGGAAAGTCACTGAGAACAGCTGAAGACATTTAGTTAAACTGACTAGTGTCAGCTGCTTGGCTTTCCTCCCATCCCAGAGAGCCAGCGGAGAACGCTGAAGACAGATAGTGGATAGATGGTGAAGAGATAGGCCCTGAGAGTGCTGTGGGGAAAACACAGAGGATTGAGGGGGATGGACCAGAATTATCTGGCAAATAAGTTAAAGAGAGATTACAATAGAGGTAACGAGCAAGAATGTACATCGATCTATACATCACAATCACAGTTCAGTGTAGGTTAATCAGAAAGAACATTCAACTGACTTCATGAAAAACATTCAGCAGACCCCCTCTTTTAACATTTTTATTAATGATGTATCCAGGTGACCCCATTATGTTTAAACAGCAATCCAACATTCATTATATTCCATACATACAATCACCAATACAGTAGGGAAGATATCACAAACAGATTAGATTTTCTAATCATGGCTGTATATCTCTTCCTGAGCTGAATCTGGAAGATGAACCAGAATGATCTGGCAGAGAAGGAGAGAGATCAGAGAAGTAGGATTGCAGACAAGGACCCTAACTGTCTCTCTATCCCCCTCCCATCTTCCCTCTATTTCCCCTGTTTCCCCCCGTTCCAGCTCTGCTGCTGGCCACTCTGGAGGAGCCCACTGAAGAACAGCTGAAGACATTTCAGTTAACCTGACTAGTTGCAAGCCGCTGGCTTCCCTCCCATCCCAGAGAGTCAGCTGGAGAACGCTTACAGACAGGCAAGGGGTCAGGGGTGAAGAGATACGGCTCTGAGAGAGCTGTGGGGGAAAACACAGAGGATCCTGAGGGGGGATGGACCAGAATGATTGGCAGAGAAGTTAGAGATATATTACAGACACAGAAGAGGTAACACCGTAAAACGTGTTAAGAAAAATGTATCATAAAGCTCCTTCAAACAAAGACAACGGATTTAAATGAATAATTGTTGATGAACAGGACAATGTTATAGACAATTATACTGTTATATCTCTTCACTTCCTCTTCTATACGTATCTACCACAGAAACATGGTGGAGCAACTCATCAGACGCTGACAGTGATGAATTTCTATGTCTTCGGAGGAAGTGGCATAGGGCACTGGTAATGAAGGTAAGACTAGTAGCCATGTCTGAGAGGTCAAATGTATTGCGAACAAACCAATAAGATCAAGCCACATGCAGTCTGAAGTGTGTGTTAGTGAGTGTCACTGTCATAGTCAGTTCGACCCCCATATGTTAAAACACCTGTACTCACTGTCATAGACAGCCCTACCTCCCATGTAAAAACACCGATCACTGTCATAGTCAGTTCTACAGTATGAAATGATACAGTCCACACATACAGTCTAGATAATTAACTAATCTCTCATGTACACTATGAGTGGTGGGGGTCAGATCAGTATCCCTACACACAACACACACACCATTAGACAAAAAGGGGGTGTGTGTGTGTGTGTGTGTGTGTGTGTGTGTGTGTGTGTGTGTGTGTGTGTGTAGGAGGAAGCTGCCTCTGAGATGGAAAGGAAGCAAGCAGGGGGGGAGGGAGAACCCCCAGCACCTCTTCTGGAATGTGAGGAACATAGAGTATATTATTATTATTACTGGTACAGCAGGGCCACCCTCAGAGTGGATAAGAGGGACATAAAGATATTATCTATTATCTACCTGGTACAGCCAGGGCCACCCCTCAGAGTGGATAAGGAGTGAACATAGAGTATATTATTATTATCTACTGGTACAGCCAGGGCCACCCCTCAGAGTGGATATGAGTGGAATAGAGGATATTATCTATTATTACCTGGTACAGCCAGGGCCACCTCAGAGTGGATATGAGAAAAGAGTATATTATCTATTATTACTGGACAGCCAGGGCCACCCCTCAGAGGGCCATAGAATATATGTGACCAACCGCCTTGATTCGATGTAGCAAAATTAGAAATTGTGTTTTTTACATTGATAAAAAGCAGAGACACAGAACTATAAAATGGTAATATACACTGCATTTAAGGAACAATGGGAAAGTAAATCTGCTTTGAAAGTTGATAAACCGTATTCCCCACTTTTGAGAAAATGGCCCATGAATGTTTTGGTACACCTACTGGAGAGCTCTTCTTTGTCTACACTCATTCAGCATTGTTCACACCCCCCTAAGCCCCACCCATCTCTTTAAGGATCCACAGTGAGGTATGTGCTAATCAGTGATGGTAGATAGATTAAGACTAAAAGTGGTAAAAGTAGTAGCCTACAATAAGGAACAATTCCAGGTTAACATGAAGTGACCAGATAGAAAATATTTTATGAGTATTAAATAACGCTTACCCAGACACACTTGTCTAAATTGATGGGTCATGTGAAAGAAATGTTATAACCCCCAGCCACATCTTGCTAAGTGGATGGGTCTCTACAGAAGGTGTAAACGATAGAGAAATGGTTACTTGCATAGTAGCAATATTAAAAATAGATTGTGTCAATATAAAGGAAAATGAACAAGTGTAATGCCAGTAGAGAAAGAACCAAATAATATAAAGGATGTACAAGAACAATATCAAGAACCATATCAGTGATACTGGTGATAGATGAGGTAGTTACATGCATACAATCAGGGGTAAAGTGGCTGAGCAGCAGGATAAAACAATTAATAGTAGCAGCAACGTATGGGGGGTTAGGAGAGAGTCATGTGAATAGAGGCACTGCAGATAGTGCTGATGACTGGGAACTCGCCCCCAGTGATGAACTGGTCCGTCAGAACCACGATGAACAAGGGAATATATATTCGGAGAGTCTGTTGTTGCCCTTGACTTTGGTGCAGGGCATGGGATGTATAGCCTCTTCGTCGCAAAACCCCCGATCTTCTCAAAAATAAAGTTTGTCTAGCTGTGTCAGTCAGGTGGTGCTTGTACAGGCAGACCATCTAGGTGAGGAAGGATGTAGCGTTGCTTAGCAGCTGAGTCCGAACGCTTGACAACAACAGCACCAGGCCAGAGCATTGAAGCTGTAAAACAGGGAAGTAACAACAACAAAATTAGAAGACATTACAACCTTGCATAACATCAATTCACCTCCTAAGGTTAGATAAGAAGAATAACCTCCTACAATACAATGAAGTGCTGGTACTGCTTGATCGTGGCAGCGACTGAAGTAGGAGTCAGGTGTTGTTGCCAGCCAATTAAGTTTTGCCTAGCAACAGACAGTATCCATGTTTAATCCTGACTCCATGTTCGCCATTTTGTGATTAACTTTCTTTATCTCATAGCTTTCCACCAGCACCCCTCCATCCTCCAGTACAACTAGTTGACCCGTCACAGTGCTGTCCTTCACAACACCAGCAATCTCAGACAAAGTGTTTACTGGTCATTCTGGCGCGCTGCTTGATGAGGCCGAAGCACCAGTCGGGGGTGCACTTGGTGTGGCCTGTGATCAGGAAGTGAAGGTAGATGTGGTGGATCAAGTGATCAGGAAGTGAAGGTCAGACTGTGGTGGATCATGTGATCAGGAAGTGAAGGTCAGACTGTGGTGGAGCTGGTCTGCCAGGCACAATACCAGAGCACAAACTGTTCTTGTTTTGGCCACTGCAGGTGTCATAATTAGGTCCACACGTGTTTCCCCAACTCTGTAGTTGGTGAAGAAATGGTGATGAAGTTGTTGATGCGCTGTGCTGGGATGAATGCTCATCAATCAACTAGTTGACTTGTTGTGGTCCTTCACAGCAGACACCAAACAAGCCACACTTGCGAGGAGTTAAAAAGTAGATGGGACTGGTGCATAGGGTAGAAGGATAGTGCACCTGCAAACAACAACAGAAGAGCATTAAGATCAATTAAAATCATTTGTCTCACCCCCTGTCAGTCTGTCTTTATACAGCTCAGTGAAAGGCATTTTCCTGTTCCCATATACAGTACTAGTCAAAAGTTTGGACACACCACATTATGGTTTTTTTTATTGTTGCTATTTTTAATTGTAGAATAATAGTGAAGACATCAAAACTAGAAATAACACATATGGAATCATGTAGTAACCAAAAAAGTGTTAAACAAATCAAAATATATTTTATATTTGAGATTCAAATAGCCACTCTTTGCCTTGATGACAGCTTTGCACACTCTTGGCATTCTCTCAACCAGCTTCATGAGGTAGTCACCTGGAATGCATTTCAATTAACAGGTGTGCCTTTAAAAGTTAATTTGTGGAATTTATTTCTTTCTTAATGCGTTTGAGCCAATCAGTTGTGTTGTGACAAGGTAGGGGTGGTGTACAGAAGATAGCCTATTTGGTAAAAAACCAAGTCCATATTATGGCAAGAACAGCTCAAATAAGCAAAGAGAAACGACAGTCATCATTACTTTTAAGACTATATGGAACATTTCAAGAACTTTGAAAGATTCTTCAAGTACAGTCGCAAAACCATCAAGCGTATGATGAAACTTCCTCTCATGAGGACAGCCACTGGAAAGGAAGACCCAGAGTTACCTCTGCTGCAGAGGATAAGTTCAATAGAGTTACCAGCCCCAGAAATTGCAGCCCAAATAAATGTTCACAGAGTTAAGTAACAGACACATCTCAACATAGCTATAGCCTCTGGTAACATTGAATATATGAGTCTACGGTATGGTGCTGGAGATAAATCAACTTTAAAAACAGTGAATTGCCCCTCTAACATCTCTTCTATACCTCTATTTATCCTATGACCTGAGAAATGAATGTAGAATAGTGAAGGGACCACAGCATGTGGTGGTGGTGTAGGGGAACAGAGCAGTGTGTGACTGTTTCCGGTGTTCAGTTTGACCCTGTATGAGGAGGAGGTCGTGATCTGGAGGCTGAGATCTCTAGTCTGGAAGGAGAAGCTGGAGGTGCTGAAGGTAAGACTAGTGGCCATGTCTATAGTAATGTGAGAAAACCACATGCAGTAGATCACAGTATTCTCTGCAGACACTGCAATCTACAGTGTGTGTGTGTTTGTGTGTACATATGGGTGTTTGTGTTGCAGTCAGAGGCCAACAGGGATGAGCAGTCTGCAAACTCCCCAGCACCTCTCTGGAAGTGAGTGGACATAATACGACGAAATGAGTGTAATATTAAAACTCTACATAACATTTTATTAATATTCATGACCTGAGTGAATGTAGAAAGTGAAGTGACCACAGCATGTGGTGGTGGTGTAGGGGAACAGAGCAGTGTGTGACTGTTTCCTGTGTCCAGGTTGACCCGGTCTGAGGAGGAGGGTCGCTGCCTGGAGACTGAGATCTTTGGTGGAGGATTATCTGAGGTTCATGAAGGTAACACTAGTGGTCATGTCTGAGAGGTAAATGTATTGTGATAAACCACATAAGATCACAGACACAACGTGTGTGTGTGTGTGTGTGTTAAAGTTCCAACTGTAATCTATTTTATGATGATATTGAGAGACCAGTATAAATATTCTAGTACGCCTTAACAATATTAATATATTCATGTTCTTTATTTTATATCAGTAGTCAGTTTTTCTATTCCTGCCTCACTGTTGTTATATTTGTTGTTTTAGATAATTTTTGGATGTTGCAGTTCTGCTGCTGACAACTCTGGGAAAGCTCACTGGAGAACAGCTGAAGACATTTCAGTCTAAACTGACTAGTGTCAGCTGCTTGGCTTTCCTCCCATCCCAGAGAGCCAGCTGGAGAACGCTGACAGACAGGTCATAGTGGATAGATGGTGAAGAGATACGGCCCTGAGAGTGCTGTGGGGAAAACACAGAGGATCCTGAGGGGGATGGACCAGAATTATCTGGCAAATAAGTTAAAGAGAGATTACAATAGAGGTAACGTAGCAAGAATGTACATTGATCTATACATCACAATCACAGTTCAGTGTAGGTCTAATCAGAAAGAACATTCAACTGACTTCAAAAAAACATTAGCAGACCTCTCTTTTAACATTTTTATTCATGATGTATAGGTGACCCCATTATGTTTAAACAGCAATCAACATTCATTATATTCATACATACAATCACTCAATACAGTAGGGAAGATATCACAAACAGATTAGACTTTCTAATCATGGCTGTATATCTCTTCCTGAGCTGCCTAATCTGGAAAACGAACCAGAATGATCTGGTAGAGAAGTTAGAGAGAGATCAGAGAAGTAGGATTGCAGACAAGGACCCTAACTGTCTCTACCCCCCTCCTATCTTCCCCTCTATTTCCCATGTTTCCCCTCTTTCCAGCTCTGCTGCTGGCCACTCTGGAGGAGCTCACTGAAGAACAGCTGAAGACATTTCAGTTAACCTGACAGTTGCAAGCCGTGGCTTTCCTCCCATCCCAGAGAGTCAGCTGGAGAACGCTACAGACAGGTCATAGTGGGTAGGTGGTGAAGAGATACGGCTCTGAGAGAGTGTGGGGAAAACACAGAGGATCTGAGGGGGATGGACCAGAATGATCTGGCAGAGAAGTTAGAGATATATTACAGACACAGAAGAGGTAACACCGTAAAACTGTGTTAAGAAAAATGTATCATAAACGCTCCTTCAAACAAAGACAACGTGATTTTAAATGAATAATTGTTGATGAACAGGACAATGTTATACGACAATTATAATGTTATCTCTCTTCACTTCCTCTTCTATACCTGTATCTACCACAGAAACATGGTGGAGCAACTCATCAGACGCTGACAGTGATGAATTTCTATGTCTTCGGAGGAAGTGGTATAGGGCACTGGTAATGAAGGTAAGACTAGTAGCCATGTCTGAGAGGTAAATGTCATTGCGAAAAAACCACATATAGATCACAGCCACATGCAGTCTGAAGTGTGTGTTAGTGAGTGCTCACTGTCATAGTCAGCCCGACCCTCATATGTTAAAACACCTGTACTCACTGTATAGTCAGCTCTACACTTCTACCCTCATATGTTAAAACACCTGTACTCACTGTCATAGTCAGCTCACCTCATATGTTATAACACCTGTACTCACTGTCATAGTCAGTTCTACAGTTCTACCCTCAATGTTAAAACACCTGTACTCACTGTCATAGTCAGTTCTACAGTTCTACCCTCATATGTTAAAACACCTGTACTCACTGTCATAGTCAGCTCTACCCCCATATGTTAAAACACCTGTACTCACTGTCATAGTCAGCCCTACAGTTCTACCCTCATATGTTAAAAACACCTGTACTCACTGTCATAGCTCAGTTCTACAGTTCTACCTCATATGTTAAAACACCTGTACTCACTGTCATAGTCAGCTCTACCCTCCCATGTTAAAACACCTGTACTCACTGTCATAGTCAGCTCTACAACCCTACCCTCATATGTTAAAACACCTGTACTCACGTCATAGTCAGTTCTACCCTCATATGTTAAAACACCTGTACTCACTGTCATAGTCAGTCCTACCCTCCCATGTTAAAACACCTGTACTCACTGTCATAGTCAGTTCTACAATTCTACCCTCATATGTTAAAACACCTGTACTCACTGTATAGTCAGCTACCCTCATATGTTAAAACACCTGTACTCACTGTATAGTCAGCTACCCTCATATGTTAAAACACCTGTACTCACTGTCATAGTCAGTTCTACAGTTCTACCCCCATATGTTAAAACACCTGTACTCACTGTCATAGTCAGTTCTACAGTTCTACCTCATATGTTAAAACACCTGTACTCACTGTCATAGTCAGCCTACAGTTCTACCCTCATATGTTAAAACACCTGTACTCACGTCATAGTCGAGTTCTACAGTTCTACCCTCATATGTTAAAACACCTGTACTCACTGTCATAGTCAGTTCTACCCCCCCATGTTAAAACACCTGTACTCACGTCATAGTCAGTTTACAATCCTACCTCATATGTTAAAACACCTGTACTCACTGTCATAGTCAGTCTCTACCCCCATATGTTAAAACACCTGTACTCACTGTCATAGTCAGTCCTACAATTCTACCCCATATGTTAAAACACCTGTACTCACTGTCATAGTCAGTTTACCCTCCCATGTTAAAACACCTGTACTCACTGTCATAGTCAGTTCTACAATTCTACCCTCATATGTTAAAACACCTGTACTCACTGTCATAGTCAGTTCTACCTCATATGTTAAAACACCGTACTCACTGTCATAGTCAGTTTACCTCATATGTTAAAACACCTGTACTCACTGTATAGTCAGTTCTACCCTCCCATGTTAAAACACCTGTACTCACTGTCATAGTCAGCCTCTACACTTCTACCCTCATATGTTAAAACACCTGTACTCACTGTCATAGTCAGTTCTACAGTATGAAATGATACAGTCCACACATACAGTCTAGATAATTAACTAATCTCTCATGTACACTATGAGTGGTGGGGGTCAGACTCATACACACACACACACAATAGACAAAAAGGCTGTGTGTGTGTGTGTGTGTGTGTGTGTGTGTGCGAAGGCGTGGGGCGGCGGAGGGGCGGGGTGTGTGTGTGTAGGAGGAAGCTGCCTCTGAGATGGAAAGGAAGCCAGCAGGGAGGAGAGTGGAGAACTCCCCTGCACCTCTTCTGGAATGTGAGGAACATAGAGTATATTATCTATTATTACCTGGTACAGCCAGGGCCACCCCCCAGAGTGGATATGAGTGGACATAGAGCATATTATCTATTATCTACTGGTACAGCCAGGGCACCCTCAGAGTGGATAGGAGGAACATAGAGTATATTATTATTATCTACCTGGTACAGCCAGGGCCACCCCTCAGAGTGGATATGAGTGGACATAGAGTATATTATCTATTATCTACCTGGTACAGCCAGGGCCACCCTCAGAGTGGATATGAGTGGACATAGAGTATATATCTACCTGGTACAGCCAGGCCACCCCTCAGAGTGGATATGAGTGGATGAACATGCACAGGATCCTACTTTTTGAAGGATTTGTTTGACAAGCAGATGAAAGCATCATGACTGGTTGTGTTCATGCCACATGAAAAGTTTTTGTTTTTAGTTAAATTACATATTTGTATCATTAAAAATAATAGAGACCCCGTAATTCATACTCGTACTAGTCTGTTCTCTTTGGTAAAGAATTGACTGGCCACCCTCAGAGCCTGGTTTTCTAGTTTTTCCAGGTGCCTTCTATGGAGATATTCCTAGCCACCGTGCTTCTGCCTCTGCATTGCTTGGGTTTGGGGTTTTAGGCTGGGTTTTGTATAAGCACTTTGTCACAACTGCTGATATAAAAAGGGCTTTATAAATAAATTTGATTGATTTGCTATAGGCACTGGTAAGATTGAATATATGAGTCTATGGTATGGTGCTGTAGAGATAATAAACTTTAAAAGAGTGAATTGTCCTCTAACATCTCTTCTATACCTTATGATATCCTCATGACCTGTGAAATGAATGTAGAATAGTGAAGTGACCACAGCATGTGGTGGTGGTGTAGGGGAACAGAGCAGTGTGTGACTGTTTCCTGTGTCCAGGTTGACCCTGTGGGAGAATCATCGGCCTGAAGACTGAGATCTCTAGGATGAAGGAGAATCTGAGGTTCATGAAGGTAACACTAGTGGTATGTCTGAGAGGTCAAATGTCATTGTGAACTAACCCCCATAAAGATCACAGCCACATACTGTGTGTGTGTGAGAGTGTATGTGTGAGAGTGTGTGTGTGTGTGTGTGTTAGGAGATTGAGATATTGGGAGACCAGTAGAATGATTCTAGTATGTCTACCAAATTAAATATTAATGTTCTTTATTTTATATCAGTAGTCAGTATTTCTATTCTCTTCCTAATCTTATCATCTTTGTTATTTTAGAGACCCTCCATGTGGATGTTCCAGCTCTGCTGCTGACCACTCTGGAGGAGCTCACTGGAGAACAGCTGAAGACATTTCAGTCTAACCTGACTAGCGGCCCAGCTGGCTGGCTTTCTCCCATCCCAGAGAACCAGCTGGAGAACGCTGACAGACAGGACACAGTGGATCAGATGGTGAAGAGATACGGCCCTGAGAGAGCTGTGGAGATCACACTGAACACAATGAGGAAGATGGACCTGGGTGATTTGCTGAGAAGTTAGAGAGAGATCACAGAGGAGGTAATTAAGATGTTGTTATAGTCAGGATGTTGAGTGTTTCAAAAAAGAGTCCCAGTCTTTACTATTTTGTTTTATAACATATAAATGAGGATACAACATTTATGTCCCTTTTGATAACACATCTCAGAAACGCAGGTAACACCCCAAAACGGTAATATAGAGTTTGTATTTCAACTGTTTTCTCCTCAGTCCTCCAGGCCACCCAAAAAACGCGAAGGAAATGCCAAGTTCCTCATCTATAGTCCTCCTAGAACCCCAGGTAAGAGTGAAGGAGATGGTCCTACAGATGTAGGATCTTATTTGATCACTCTTTTGTTGCGAGAATTTTAGTATACGGCAGGAAATGCAAACTTGGGTATTGGAGTTTTTAAACGTTTTCTGAAGTTTGTATTTTCCACTTGAATTGACCTAACGAAAATGTATCAACCCCTACAAAAATGTAAGAATTTAATATAATAATAGTTACATTTCCTGTTGCTGCAGGATTATTTTCCTGCTGAAGCAAACTGGCTCAAATGAAGATCCTACATCTGTATTTAATACAAAGACAACTTTAAACCAATAACTAACAAAATTAGATATATACACTATTTCTGTGCAGATTCTCCTCTTCTCCTGGAACTCAATGAAACCATTGTTGGACAGGGCTTCACCTTGCCATCAGCGACTGATGAGACAATGGAAGAAGAGAGCCAGGACTGTGTCAGAGTGCATCTGTTTGACAGCTTACTTGAGGCCATGGACGAGTTAAGCATCACAGAATGTAGAGTAGGGGACCAGAGCCTGTGTAATACTGACCCTCCCATGGTGAGAGAGAGAGAGAGAGAGAGAGAGAGAGAGAGAGAGAGAGAGAGAGAGAGAGAGAGAGAGAGAGAGAGAGAGAGAGAGAGAGAGAGAGAGAGAGAGAGAGAGAGAGAGAGAGAGAGAGAGAGAGAGAGAGAGAGAGAGAGAGAGAGAGAGAGAGAGAGAGAGAGAGAGAGAGAGAGAGAGAGAGAGAGAGAGAGAGAGAGAGAGAGAGAGAGAGAGAGAGAGAGAGAGAGAAGTTGAATATGTTTTTATAAAACTACCTTCAAAACCTTTAAAATCTATTGTTTTTAGATTTTAGAGGTCTCCTGAAAACTTTGAACCAGAAATTACGATCGTGAGGGCAAGGAGATACAGGTAACTCAGTATTATTTTACTTGTTTTCTCATGAATAGTTTGTAAGGACAATGCCTCATTTTTCAAATCATATTCAGGAAATGTAATTAAAATGTCATTTTCATCATTTTTGTTCTACAGGTTCAGTGCCCCAGTGCAGGTTGTTCCAGTGCAGTATAACAGGCCTGGTGTTTAGGATGGAGGGAGAGGGAGAGGTGCTTATAGGACAGTCCCCTGGAACAGGAGGCTTTAGCCCAGAGTGGCAAGAGACCTGCAGGACCCCTGTTCAACATCGACTGCTCAGAAGTTGTCTGCCAACTACGCCCCCCACACTGTCAGATTCATTCTGGTGAGTATTTTCATGAATGGCCTAAACAAGAATGTAAATTAATTTGTTATTGCCTATTTGTCATTGCTGTTGTAGTATATCAGAGAAAGCACAAAGTTCTCTTTTGGGAGATTTAATTGTAAAAAGTTGCTAAAAATATAGTAATAAAATAATAGTAGTAATAATAGTAATAGTGCCATAGTAATAATAATAATATTAGTAATATATGGCCATTTAGCAGACTTACAGTCATGCGTGGATATTATCCTCGACCCTCAATCCTCCTTTCCTCCGAAAACCCAAAAGTGGCATATGTAGGAGAGTGTAATTTGTTAAAAGTGAACGGAGATAATGATCATAGTAATAATAATATAGTAATAATAGTAGTAATAATAGCAATAATAATATTGATAATAGTAATAATAGTAATAATAATATGGAGAACGGAAGATGCTCAGGTCCATCCTTGCGGAATCAGCCCTTTTAAACAGCTGTTGTTTTATAAGAGAGAAGCATGCCATCTTATAAAAACAATACTTCCTTTATCTATAAAAGCAGCACAACTAACTACATTTCTTTTTACACTTTACACATGTAATCTGGGATTCACCCCGGTAAATGTAATTTGCCTGATAACCGCTAGTGGAGGAGAGTCTCGTTTCATACAAGCGCATTTGTTCAACTCTAACTCCTCTAACCTTGACCTTAAAGGAGGCAAGGAGAGTATGGAGGAATTGAGGAAATCAATTGAGATTCTGTTTTTTCCTAGAGGGTGGATGTGACTTCCTGTCTGTAGCCCATATGACTGATGATGACAAAGTGGAGTTTATCCATCCTCTTGAGATAACAGATACACATGTCATAATAAACATCACTGGATTCTCTGCTTATGGTGATGTAGGATGATGATGCTCCCATCTCCCTATCACGGGCTGGTTGTTATTCCACCAACTGCTTTGTCCCTGAAGAGAGGTCATCCTGAATGTGTTGTTGCTTCCCAGAAATGTTGTGATCAGGGAGGTAAGATAACTAAGATTTCAAACCCCACTTTATCTGGCTAGAATTCCATCAAGCTGGCAGTGTCAAACACACAACATAGAAAAATAACATTCTCTGTGCACAAGAATGCATGTTAATATAGTTGTTGACACCAAACCAGAATCAAATAATTCTGACAAAGTACTTGATGGGTGTTGATTTAGTTGGAGTTGCAAACGGATTTATTGAAGCACAATATCTGTCATTGTTGATTCCCAAGGTGCAGGATGTGAGGAAGACAAGGAATGGATACAAAGAGACCTTGATTGAAACAACTCTCACTGCAACTAACCCCCGAACAAAACATATATCTCTCCACAAATATTACACATGGATACAGGATCAACCCAACAGTAATATCTATAAGCCATAAAGAGATTCCAACTTTAGATATTTCTTTAGCTGTGACCTCAGTATATTACATTACATGTAAGATCGTAGATACTGACTCTTGTTTTTGTGTTTAGACAGCAGCATTTGTGGATTTCAGTCCGATGAAAACTATCCCACATTCAGTTGTTTTAGAAACTGTTGTTAAAGAGTTTGATCTTCTTCTGAAAGAAAAGGGCAGTACTGGAAAATGTATGGAACGGACTTGTCTGGTTGCCAGGTAACAGACATTCAGAGCTCAAATCCAATCAAATGAAGTAGACTGTTGTACTGTTACATGTTTTTAGTTTAAATTGTTATTGAATGATGATGTATTATATCACATGATTATGGTTGGTTATAATGAATATACTTTATCAGATAGTAAAACACCATCTCTTTTCATCCACAGCCCCACCAACAGAACTCACCCCTACAGGTACTGCTGACCCTCCACTGACATTCACCATCAATATAAACCCCTCAATAACAAACTAGAGATTCATCACCATTATAAACCTCTCAATAACACACTAGAGATTATCACCATTATAAACCTCCAATAACACACTAGAGATTATCACCATTATAAACCTCTCAATAACAAACTAGAGATTCATCACCATTATAAACCTCTCAATAACAAACTAGAGATTATACCATTATAAACCCCTCAATAACAAACTAGATTCGTACATTATAAACCCCTCAATAACAAACTAGATTGTACCATTATAAGCCTGTAATAGCAAACTAGAGATTCATCATCATTATAACCCTCACAAAGCCAATAACAAACTAGAGATTCATCACCATTATAAACCTCTCAATAACAAAAGAGATTATCACCATTATAAACCTCTCAATAACAAACTAAAGAAAGTTATTTAGACAGTATATTATCATCCTATATAGGATTTTAATACATCATTTCCTCCCATGTAGCTGTTTCCCAGCAGCCCCTCCTGCCAACCCCTCTACCCCCCCTGGTAGAGGCTTCATCAGAAATCACAGGATGGTTTTAGAGACCCGCTGGGACTCTTGCAGCCCATTCTCTCGGATCTGGAGTATCACAAAGCTCTGAATGCTGAGGAGAGGGAGGAGGTGGTCAGCAAATCCACCAAGACTCCAACAGAACCAAGCCCTGCTGGACATGGTGGTGAGGAAGGGGGCTCGTGCCCAGAAACACTTCTAAGGTCTGAAGGAAGTAGATCCCTACTGGTGAAGACCTGAAGAGCAGACAGTCTGAGACAGGTAGCATGGATACCACCTCACAACCTTTAGAAGATATCAAAACATTTATCAGCGACTGAGAGCAGTATTTGAGGAGGAGATTGACCAGAGGTGGTTGGGGAATGTGATTGGACCCCATTCTCACAGCACTCCCATCAGTCTGTAGTTTACTATACAAGCCCCAGGTCTCAGGCAAGGTGACATCATCTGTGAGGCTACTGTCTACCAGACAACCTACCTGTGTTACTCTGGTACACTGGCTGCAGACTACAAGATCAGGGACTATATTCTTTATAGTCTCCCAATATAAAGGAGGAATATTTATGTTTTATATTTGTAAATATCTGTATATTGAATTTCTATTGGAACATGCTGAATGTTTGATCATCCTGGACAGGTCTCAGGCAACAACATGTGAGACTTAACATTAGCAGACAACTGACTGGACAGCTGCACTGGCTGAACACAAATAATATAATCTCTGTTTAGATATAGTGTATATGTTTATATAATGGTATCTTTAAGAGCATCTTTAAATGTAATGTATATGTTAACAATAGGGACTAGTGGGCTCCTTTTATGATGGATAAAGAGAAATAGGTGAAAATATCACTCTTCAGATTAGAAATATATCCTTTATAACAAAATATATTTTAAGGTATGACCTTTCAGCCATATGACATTAATCAGACTGAATCTCAGGGACTAATTCACTTAGGGAAATATGGTATATTTTGTAATGTATAAATATCTGGGATAGTGTTTGTAATTGCATGAATCGAAACTATTTAATCTCTCAATTCAATTCAATTGGAATCAGCAGTAGGGGGAAGCAGCACCACTGGCCTCCCCACCACCTTTGTTATTGTTTTTGTTGCCTAGGGGGAGGGAACATGGTAACAGAATTGCAGTTATATTGTGCTCTATCGGTGCAATGATGTCTGAGGGGAAAACAGGTGGTGTCAATAACCTTTGTTGTTGTAATATCTCGAACGGACGGCTGTTTCACCATGAACGATTCCAGCTTTAATAGACTGAATGACAGGCACTCATTTCACTCTCAGGGAAATATGTTATATTTTGTAGTGTATAACAGGGTTGTGGTCAGTTACAATTGAATTGAGAATGCCTCAAATTCAATTAAATTATTTCATTTGAATTAAATTTGAATTGAAGGAGTAACCAGGATACAGAATTGCAATGTGAATTTGAATAAAGGGAAATAGAATAGAATTCTCTGAAATGAAAATGCCTCTTCTATTCTATAGGTGTAGTCTATACATATACATCTTGTCAATCTCCCTTCATTTGTTCCTTTGTAAGATAAACTATGTCTTTCTCTCTCTCCCATGAGATACACTCTGTCTCTCCATCTCTCTCCCATGAGATAACTCTGTCTTTCTCTCTCTCTCTCCATGAGATACACATGTCTCTCCCTCTCTTCCATGAGATACACTCTGTTTTCTCTCTCTCTCTCCCATGAGATACACTATGTCTCCCTCTCTCTCTCCCATGAGATACACTCAGTTTCTCTCTCTCCCATGAGATACAAAAAGTAAGGGGTTGAATATATGACATTTATCAGAGACAGAGAGCAGTATTTGTGGAGGAGCATCCGACCAGAGGTGGTTGATGTGTAATGTGATTGGACCCCATTCTCACCAGCACTCCCATCAGTCTGTAGTTTACTATACAAGCCCCAGGTCTCAGGCAAGGTGACATCACTGTGAGGCTACTGTCTACCAGACAACCTACCTGTGTTACTCTGGTACACTGGCTGCAGACTACAAGATCAGGGACTCTATTTTAAGTTCCAATATAAAGGAGGAATATTTATGTTTTATATTTGTAAATATTGTATATTGAATTTCTATCTGGAACATGTTGAATGTTGAATCATCCTGACAGGTCTCAGGCAACAACATGTGAGACTTAACATCTAGCAGACAACTGACTGGACAGCTGCACTGCTGAACACAATATCAATATATATCTCTGTTTAGATATAGTGTATATGTTTATATAATGGTATTTTAAGAGCATCTTTTAAATTGTAATGTCATTATGTTAACAATAGGGACTAGTGGGCCCTTTTATGATGGATAAAGAGAAATAGGTGCAAATATCACTCTTCAGATTAGAAATATATCCTTTATAACAAAATATATTTTAAGGTATGACCTTTCAGCCAATCGACATTAATCAGACTGAATCTCAGGGACTAATTTCACTCTCAGGGAAATATGGTATATTTTGTAATGTATAAATATCTGGGATAGTGTTTTGTAATTGCATGAATCGAAACTATTTAATCTCTCAATTAATTCAATTGGAATCAGCAGTAGGGGGAAGCAGCACCACTGGCCTCCCCACCACCTTTGTTATTGTTTTTGTTGCCTAGCCGCGGAGCGGGCAGCATGGTAAAAAATAATTGCAGTTATATTGTGCTCTTCATCATGTGTGTAATGATAGGTCGGTAGTAGTTGGTAGAGCATGGTGCTTGCAACGCCAGGGTTGTGGGTTCGATTCAAGGGGAGATGAATTTATTTATTTTTTTAAAGTGTATTTACTAACTAACTGTAAGTCGCTCTGGATAAGAGCGCCTGCTAAATGACTAAAATGTAAAAATGTAATGATGTCTGAGGGGAAAACATTGTGGTTGTTTATAGTAGCTCTTTGTTGTTGTAATATCTCAACGGACGGGGTGTTTACCATATGGATTCCAGCTTTTATAGACTGAATGTAGGGACTCATTTCACTCTCAGGGAAATATGTTAATTTTGTAGTGTATAAAGGGTTGTGGTCAGTCAGAATTGAATTGAGAATGCCTAAATTCCAATTAAATTATTTCATTTGAATTAAATTTGAATTGGAAGGAGTAACCAGGATACAGAATTGAATGTGAATTTGAATAAAGGGAAATAGAATAGAATTCCGAAATGAAAATGCCTCTTCTATCTATAGGTGTAGTTATAATATACATATGTAATCTCCCTTATTTGTTCCTTTTGTAAGATAAACTATGTTTTCTCTCTCTCCCATGAGATACACTATGCTCTCTCTCTCTCCCATGAGATACACTGTTTTCTCTCTCTCTTCATGAGATACACTATGTCTCTCTCTCTCTCTCCCATGAGATACACTCTATGTCTTTCTCTCTCTCCCATGAGATACAAAAGTCAAGGGGTTGAATACTATGACATTTATCAGAGACAGAGAGCAGTACTTTGAGGAGGAGCCATCCTGACAGAGGTGGTTGGTGTGTAACGGATTGGACCCCATTCTCACCAGCACTCCCATCAGTCTGTAGTTTACTATACAAGCCCCAGGTCTCAGGCAAGGTGACATCACGTGAGGCTACTGTCTACCAGACAACCTACCTGTGTTACTCTGGTACACTGGCTGCAGACTACAAGATCAGGGACTATGATGTTTTTAATAGTAATAAAATACATTATTTTAAATTATGAGTATGTTTACATGCACAGTAATATAATTAATAGTAACATATTAATTGACTATCCAGCATGTAACCATACTACTGTAGTGCATATGTGAATATGATAATAATATAATAATATGATGGTATGTTGAACTTTTTAATTATGTATTACCTTTATAAACACAATATTCTCTGATGATTTAGTGGAATGAATAGAAAATAATGGGGTAGAGAATAGAACACAACACAACACAATACAACACAACACAACAACACAATACACACAATGCAACGCAACACAATACAACACGACACAACACAACGCAACGCAACACAACACAACACAATGCAACGCAACACAATGTATCTAAATACTTGACTAATCCCTGAGCAGGAAGTGTCGGGAGTTGAAGGAGTGAAAGGAGCAGCAGTACAGTAAATTAAAATGACTGAGAAACTCACTTTATTTTATCATTCAAATGTTATGAGATTTTACATTTACAGTCGCTTATCAGAGGACTTACATTTAGTGGAGTGCATACATTATTATTATTATTTAATTTTTTCATACTGGCCCCCCGAGGGAAACGAACTCACAACCCTGGCGCTGGAGCGCCATGCTCTACCAACTGAGCTACACGGACTAGTTAGATATGATAAGTAGTAGATAATTTCATTTCTAAAGAACAATATGGATAGATAAATAGTGTTTTCAGTCTTCTATGCAACCTTTCTCTTGTTACTTTGGATTGTTGAAATTGTTAAATAAAAGTTGAAAGTGAAGGCTACGAATGTACTGTTTTTTTTCCCGCTCCAGAGTACAGGCCTCGGTGTAACGCTCATTCCTTCGACGATAAACACAAACCGACATCACCCCTGGTGAGACAAAAACCGGACTCGTCAGTGAAGAGCACTTTGCCAGTCCGTCTGGTCCAGCGAGGTGGGTTTGTGCCATAGGTGAGTTGTTGCCGGTGATGTCTGGCGAGGACCTGCCTTACAACAGGCCTACAAGCCCCTCAGTCAGCCTCTCTCAGCCTATTGCGGACAGTCTGAGTACTGATGGAGGGATTGTGCTCCTGGTGTAACTCGGGCAGTTGTTGTTGCATCCGTACGTCCCGCAGGGGTGATGTTAGATGTACCGATCCGTGCAGGTGTTGTTACACGGGGTCTGCCACTGCGAGGAGATCAGCGTGTCCTGTCTCCATGTAGTGCTGTCTTAGGCATCTCACAGTACTGACATTGCAATTTATTGCCCTGGCCACATCTGCAGTCCTCATGCCTCCTTGCAGCATGCCTAAGGCACGTTCACACAGATGAGCAGGGACCCTGGGCATCTTTTTTGGTGTTTTTAGAGTCAGTAGAAAGGCCTCTATAGTGTCCTAAGTTTTCATAACTGTGACCTTAATTGCCTACCGTCTGTAAGCTGTTAGTGTTTAACGACGCGCCACAGGTGCATGTTATTAATTGTTTATGGTTATTGTACAAGCATGGAAAACAGTGTTAAAACCCTTTACAATGAAGATCTGTGAAGTTATTTGGATTTTACGAATTATTTTGAAAGACAGGGTTTAAAAGGGGAGTTTCTTTTTTTGCTGAGTTTAGATATATTTTACTTTAATGTGAATGTTTTACAATAGGTTAATGGTAGCCACATCTCCGAATAACAGCACACCCTGGAGGTTAACGCAATGGCTACTTCCTGATGTAGCCTAGTTAATTTCTCACAGCTGATGGGTTGATTGCTCTTATCCTCCACGGGATCAGTGTCCCCTTTACGGGACGGTTGAGCTTAACGTGGCGCTAATGTGATTAGCATGACTGTTGTAAGTAACAGCAAACTTTCCAGGACATAGACATGTTTATATGGGCAGAAAGCTTAAATTTTGTTAATCTAACTGCACTGTCCAATTTACAGTAGCTATTACAGTGAAAAAATACATGTTATTGTTTGAGGAGAGCGACAACAACAAAAAAAAGATAGCAACTGGTTTGATACATTCACCTCTGAAGGTAAATAATGTATTACATTCAGTAATCTTGCTCTGATTTGTCATCCCGAGGGTCCAGAGATAAAATGCAAACACTTTGTTTGATAAAAATGTTTTATTCAAATGTAGGAACTGGAATCTACAGTTTGAACCCCTGCTATTTTGGCTCCACACCCACCCCGCCCAGCCATCTAGATGTGTGAAAGTGAATGTATAAGCTAATGATCCCTCATGTATGACATTCCTGGGAGGTGTAAACTTACATTTTGTATTACATATCATTGTTGTATGTTCTCTATAGTTATGCACTTGAAAATGTATCAAGACAATTCGGCACATTTGGGTAGATTGATACAAAAAAATTGAATGTATGGATAATCGAAACTTTGCACACACACTGCTACCATCTAGTGGCCAAAATCTAAATTGCGCCTAAACTGCAATATTATATCATTAAGATGATGGAACAAAAAAAGAAAAAATTTAAACTCATGTTTTTCTGTTTGTATTATCTTTTACAGATCTAATGTGTTATATTCTCCTACATTAATTTCACATTTCCACAAACTTCAAAGTGTTTCCTTTCAAATAGTATCAAGAATATGCATGTCCTTGCTTCAGGTCTGAGCTACAGGCAGTTAGATTTGGGTAGGTCATTTTAGGCGGAAATTGAAAAAAATTGGTGTGATCCTTATGAGGTGGGGGCCACATGTTCAGGAAGGAAATAAGGTAGGAGGGCACGTTTGATTGAACATAACAATTAATATTCGGTATAGTCGGCTGTCATCCCTGGACTTTGTGTCAAAAATGGATCCATCTAAGGTAAGAAGAATAGGTTTGAAAGTAAACCGAATAGGCCAATGGTGTTATGCCGTGGATGATTGATGTTAGTCCTTGGAGAAGTTTGATGTAACTAGGTAGGCTACACCAGTGTTCACAATCAAGATCACCCTCGCAGTCAAAAAGAAGCAGAGATCTACGCAGATTTATTTGTAAAACAGTACTTAAAAAATGTAAGCCTATGCAACATTAATAAAAACTGTTATGTGGTAATGAAGTTTGTTCATTAGGCTAAACATTATCACAGCATATTGGCTATATGCCTGGCCTGTCAATATTGTTCTTCTAAAACCATATTATATTTCAAAACTGAGCTTTGATAACAAAATAGGTAGGTTGTAATACTTGTGAGGTACAGCTGAGCATAAATTGAATTAATTTGCTTTTTATTTTATGGACTGATGGTACCGTATCGATGGTCAGTCTCAGCGGAGGGAGAGAGCAGCAGAGGGTCGCTACTGACCCGCCCTCTCCTTTCCTCCAGTGAGACATGTACAAATCATGTTGTTTTTTTGAGCAAGTGAAATATTCCTTGATATTAAAATAGACATGACAAGCTGCTAATATTAAAAAGCAGGCCTATCGATAATCTCGCCTACAATTCATTGCAGCTGCGGCGAGAGGAAGTAGGGGAACCGTTTTATGTTTTGTAGAACTGTTAAATAAACAAGTGTTGACAGTGCTGAATAAAAACGTAAAAGCAAACTCAAACAGCAGCTTTTGCTGTATTTTTGACAGTTTCTTGGTCATGGTTTTAAAAGTTATTACATCTCATGTAGGCGGTGGGGTAGTGGAAGCTGTACTAGGCACGGTGGTTTGAGCTATCCGATTGGCCAGTACAGTGGACGGACTTGATTTAACTACAGCTATCCTTGTTCAGACAAATTAAATGGTTCAAAAATGGGAACACTTTGCTCCGCGAAAAGTTGAATAAATAAATAAATAAATAAAGGAGCGCGATCGACTGGTTGTTGACCACTGGGCTACACCCACTAACACGGAAGTGAGAGATCATTTATCGATCACAGATTCACATAATCTAGAGGTTCAAATCCACATAGAAATTGAATGTTGGATTAATTTCTCAATAAAGAAAGTAAAAGGTATAATTGTTTTTGTTATTTGTTAAATCAGGGTCCCTTTATCACTTATTCGGATTTAGATGAAGATCTGATTACATTTTGGGTAAAATTATGCAGAAATACAGAAAATGCTAAAGTTACAAACTTTCTCTCAACACTGTAAGTAGATCATTGCAATGTACTGTGTGTGTGTGTGTGTGTGTGCGGTGTGTGTGTGTGTGTGTATGCTATAGTTAATTTCATGATTACATGGGATTATATATGAGAAATATTCTAGTACGCCTTAATATGAATATGTGTTTTGTTTTAAATCAGTAGCCAGTAATTATTCCCATCTTAAATTCGCTCACACTTGTTGTTTTAAACACCTCCATGTTGGATGTTCCAGCTGCGGCTGACCACTCTGGAGGAGCCCACTGGAGAACAGCTGAAGACATTTCAGTCTTACTTGACTATTGGCTGGATGTTAGGCTTTCCCCATCCCAGAGAGTCAGCTGGAGAACGCTGACAGACAGGACACAGTGGATCAGATGGTGAAGACATAGGCCCTGGAGAGAGCTGGGAAGAACACACGATGATCCTGAGGAGGAAGCAGCTGGATGATCTGACAGAGAAGTTACAGAGAGATCACGGAGGAGGTAACACAGCAAGACAATAGATCTGTCATTATACGATCGGTTACATGATGGGATGTTAAGAGATTATATTCACACAAGATCATCCTGCTGTTGCTGAGCTGAAAATGTCAAGTAAAATGAAAAACAAAAAGCAACTGAAAGAACTGACTCCATAATAACATTGAATAGGCCCCCTAATTTATTGGTGTATCCAGGTGATGTCATTGTGATTAAACAGCACTCAAACATCCACAAAAATCAATAACACAGTGGTTAGTGGTTAAAGACACTTACATTTTTTGTTTGCCAATTCACCCTCTGAATGGCACACATACACAATCCGTCTCAACTGTCTCAAGGCTTAAAAATCCTTCTTTAACCGTCTCCCCCCCTCATCTACACGATTGGAAGGGATTGAACACAGACATCAATAAGGGATCATAGCTTTTCACTTGGATTTACCTGGTTGTCTATGTCATGGGAAGAGAGGTGTTGTAATGTTTTGTACACTAAAAAATGTTTAGTATTATTGGAGATGGACTTTGAGGGTTATTTACAATGTCTTCTCTCTCTGCAGCCTCTCTCTCTCTCTCGCTGTACCTCCTTCTCGTAGCCCTCTCTCGTAGCCCTCTCTCAAGGTCTCTCTCGTAGCCCTCTCGTAGCCCCCTCTCTCTCGTACCCCCCCTCTCTTTGTAGCTCTCTCTCTCCGTAGCCCTCGCCCCCCTCTGTAGGTCTCTCTCTCTGTGTAGGTCTCTCTCTGTAGCTCTCTCGTAGGTTTTTCTTGTGTAGCTTCCTCTCTCTCTGTAGCCTCTCTCTCGTAGCTCCTCTCAAAAAAGAAAAGGAAAATTATGGTAGTTTTTAGTGTGTGTGTGTATGGAGGCATTGGGCAGCAAAGACACTGGAATCCAACAGGACAAAGATGAACTGTTCACAGGGAGGAGGAGAGGGGATGGAGACAGAAGAACAGAAAACAGGTAAACTTGACATGGAAACATACTTCATATCAGCAATATTTTCTATTATTTGTTGATTTGAATCTAGGAAACCCCAAAGCTGTCAGTCCTAGATCTGGATGAGCTGTTGGACTGTCCTCCCATCCTAGAGAGACCACTGAAGATGGACTGTCCTCCCATCCTAGAGAGACCACTGGAGATGGACTGTCCTCCCATCCTAGAGAGACCACTGGAGATGGACTGTCCTCCCATCCTAGAGAGACCACTGGAGATGGATGTCCTCCCATCCAGAGAGACCACGGGAGATGGACTGTCCTCCCATTCTAGAGAGACCACTGGAGATGGACTGTCCCCCCCCATCCAGAGAGACCACTGGAGATGGATGTCCTCCCATCCTAGAGAGACCACTGGAGATGGACTGTCATCCCATCCTAGAGAGACCACTGGAGATGGATGTCCTTCCATCCTAGAGAGACCACTGGGACGTCCTCCCATCCTAGAGAGACCACTGAAGAGGAGTCCTCCATCCTAGAGAGACCACTGAAGATGGACTGTCCTCCCATCCTAGAGAGACCACTGGAGATGGACTGTCCTCCCATCCTAGAGAGACCACTGGAGATGGACGTCCTCCCCATCCTAGAGAGACCACTGGAGATGGACTGCCCTCCATCCTAGAGATCCCACTGGAAGAAGGACTGTCCTCCCATCCTAGAGAGACCACTGGAGATGGACTGTCTCCCATCCTAGAGAGACCACTGGAGATGGACTGTCCTCCCATCCTAGAGAGACCACTGGAGATGGACTGTCCTCCCATCCTAGAGAGACCACTGGAGATGGACTGTCCTCCCATCCTAGAGAGACCACTGGAGATGGACTGTCCTCCCATCCTAGAGAGACCACTGGAGATGGACTGTCCTCCCATCCTAGAGATCCCACTGGAGATGGACTGTCTCCCATCCTAGAGAGACCACTGGAGAAGGACTGTCCTCCCATCCTAGAGAGACCACTGGAGATGGACTGTCTCCCATCCTAGAGATCCCACTGATGGACTGTCCTCCCATCCTAGAGAGACCACTGGAGATGGCTAACAGTTCAACACAGAGGTAGCTGTGAACACCCAGGAGAACACCCAGAGGATGGACAAGGAGTTGGGAAGAGAAAGGGGTAACAGCTATACAGCTAATATATTCATCTGGAACAAACATCTGGAAGTTTTATAGAAAACATGATGATTGATCTATATTTGGTTCTTTTAGGTTCTCCTCTCTTCCTGGAACACCATCACATGGTAAGACCCCTCACTGGACTGAGAGAAAGACTGAAATTAAAAACTATTCTTCACACTATTGGTGAATTAAGTATTATTGTTTCTAATTTTAGAGTTCTCAGATGAATTTACACGAAATCAGATCAGGACAACAGGAGAATAGGTAATTTGATATATTTAATGTTTCTTATTGGTAGTTTGTATAAAAAGAAGGAAATACCTTAAATCCAGAAATGTAATTAAAATGTATTCTTCACCATTGTTTGTTCTAGGTTCCGGTGCCCCAGTGCAGGTTGTTCCAGTGCAGTATAACAGGCCTGGTGTTTAGGATGGAGGGAGAGGGAGAGGTGTCTATATGACAGTCTCCTGGAACAGGAGGCTTGAGCTCAGAGAGGCAAGAGACCTGCAGGACCCCTGTTCAACATCGACTGCCCTCTGAAGTCTGTCTGCCAACCACACCTCCCACACTGTCAGATTCATTCGTAAGTATATTTCAAGACCGAGCACGCCCCCATTCTCATCGACAGTGAGGGAGCAGGTTGAGAGCTCAAGTTCCTGGGTCAATCACCAACAAACTATCATGGTCAAACACACCAAGACAGTTGTGAAGAGGGCACGACAAAATTCCCCTCACGAGACTGAAAAGATTTGGCATGTGTCCTCAGATCCTCAAAAAGTTCTACAGCTGCACCATCGAGAGCATCCTGACTGGTTGCATCAGGCAACTGCTCGGCCTCCGACCTTAAGGCACTATAGAGGGTAGTGCGTACGGCCCAGTACATCGCTGAGCCCAAGCTTCCTGCCATCCAGGACCTCTATACCAGGCGGTGTCAGAGGAAGGCCCTAAAAATTGTCAAAGACTCCAGCCACCCTAATCATAGACTGTTCTCTCTGCTACCGCACGTGCAAGCGGTACCGGAGCACCAAGACTAGGTCCAAAAGGCTTCTTAACAGCTTCTACCCCCAAGCCATAAGACTCCTGAACAGCTAATCAAATGGCTACCCGGACTATTTGCATTGTAATATATCTGAGAAAGATCTAAATGTTCTCTTTCTTTCCCAGGTGGTGGATGTGACTTCCTGTCTGTAGCCCATGTGACTGATGACATCATTGAGTTTATCCATCCTCTTGAGATAACAGAAACACACATCATAATAAACATCACTGGATTCTCTGCTTATGGCAACGTCCATGAAGAAGATGCTCCCATCTCCCCATTCAGGGGCTTGTGGTCCTCTGTAGCTCGGAGCTGGTAGAGCACGGCGCTTGTAACGCCAAGGTAGTGGGTTCGATCCCCCGACCACCCCATACACAAAAAAAATATATGCACGCATGACTGTAAGTCGCTTTGGATAAAAGCGTCTGCTAAATGGCATACTATACTATACTATATTGTTATTCCACCAACTGTTTGTCCCTGAAGAGAGGTCCATCCTGGAATGTGTTGTTGCTTCCAGTAATGTTGTGATCAGGAGGTCAGCATAACATTTCATACCCCACTTCTATCTGGCTGGAATTCCATCAAGCTGGCAGTGTCAAACGCACAACATGGAAACAATAACATGTGCCCTGTGCCTCAAGAATGCATGTTCATATACTAGTTGAAATCAAACCAGAGTCAAGTAATTACGCCAAAGTACTTGATGTGTGCTTGATTTAGCTTTGAGTTTGCACTTTTGTGACTGTTTCATTCGTTCCATTATGCAAGGAAAACTAAAGTAAGCACAGCTGATTGAAACTAACAAAGCAGATATGTATTGTGATGAAAACATATGACCTACAAGCAACATGTATTTGATTGAACCACAATTTATCTGTCCATTGTTGATTCTCAAGGTGCAGGATGAGAGGAAGACAAGGAATGGAGACAAAGAGACCTTGATTGAAACAACTCCTCACTGCAATCTAACCCCCGAACAAACCATACATTCTCTCCACAAATATTACACATGGATATAGGATCAACCCAACAGTAATATCTATAAGCCATGAAGAGATTACAACTTTAGATATTTATTTAGCTGTGACCTCAGTATATTCACATTACATGTAAGATCGTAGATACTGACTTCGTGCTTTTGTGTTCCAGACAGCAGAATTTGTGGATTTCAGTCCGATTAAAACTACTTCCCCACATTTCAGTTGTTCTTGCGAACTGTTGTTAAAGAGTTTGATCTTCTTCTGAAAGAAAAGGGCAGTACTGAAAATGAATGGAACGGATTTATCTGGTTGCCAGGTAACGGAAATGTAGAGCTAAACTCAAATGAAGGTGTGGTGCAGGTGGAAGTAGTAGCATTAGGAATAGAAGTAGAATTACGGGTGTTGCTGTTATTAAATGATGATTATGAAATGTTCTCATCAAGTCTTCTAGTTCTATTAGTCTCATCCCTGATGACCTCATCATCACAAACAATGATAATGGTTATGTGTTGTAAAATGTATTATGTGTACACCTGCAGCTCCTGTCCAGGTCCAACCCCACGGGCCTGTGGTACCACTACCAGCAGCTCCTGTCCAGGTCCAACCCCACGGGCCTGTGGTACCACTACCTGCAGCTCCTGTCCAGGTCCAACCCCACAGGCCTGTGGTACCACTACCAGCAGCTCCTGTCCAGGTCCAACCCCACGGGCCTGTGGTACCACTACCAGCAGCTCCTGTCCAGGTCCAACCCCACGGGCCTGTGGTACCACTACCAGCAGCTCCGTCCAGGTCCAACCCCACGGGCCTGTGGTACCACTACCAGCAGCTCCTGTCCAGGTCCAGCATCCTGGGCCTGCAGCTCCTACTGCTGTTGTCCGGTCCATCTGTCCATGAAGATCGAATAGACTTGAGATGATCAAATCAGTGGCTTCCAAATAAATATGTAGTGAAAAGTGTTTATCCTAAAGCAGCAATCTGGGATTTAAATGAATTATATTTAATTGATTCCTGAAGAATATAACTTATAAATGCCTTGTGATGGAAAATTTTAGCATGTGAAAAGAGAGCCTTGAAAATGTTAATCTTGTTTTAGTGTCATAAATAATCCTTGGTTCCTGCCTGTGCTTGGTAAAGATATGAGGGGAGGGGCCGACATGACCCCCTCTTTAGGACCATCTGGCAGAACGCCCAGAATATGTTCTAAAAGATAGGAGACCCCTTTACTTTTTCCACATTTTGTTACGTTACAGCCTTATTCTAAACTGGATTTTAAAAATGATCCTCATCAATCTCCACACGATGCCCCATAATGACAGTGAAAACAGGTTTTTAGACATTTTTGCAAATATATTAAAAATAAAAAACAAATACCTTATAAGTATTCAGACCCTTTGTTATGAGACTCGAAATTGAGCTCAGTTGCATCCTGTTTCCATTGATCATCTTTGAAATGTTTCTACAACTTGATTGGAGTCCACCTGTGGGAAATTAAATTGATTGGATATGATTTGGAAAGGCACATGATTTGGTCACTGACAGAGCTCAAGAGTTCGTCTGTGGAGATGGGAGAACCCTCAGAAGGACAGCCATCTCTGCAGCACTCCACCAATCTGGCATTTATGGTAGAGTGGCCAGACGGAAGCCACTCCTCATTAAAAGGCACATGACATCCCGCTTGAGTTTGCCCAAAGGCACCTAAAAGGCATTCAGACCATGAGAAACAAGATTCTCTGGTTTGATGAAACCAAGATTGAACTCTTTGGCCTGGAATGCCAAGCGTCACGTCTGAGGAAACCTGGCACCATCCCTACGGTGAAGCATGGTGGTAGCAGCATCATGCTGTGGGGATGTTTTTCAGCTGCAGTATTCAGACCTTTACTCAGTACTTTGTAGAAGCACCTTTTGCAGCGATTACAGCCTTGAGTCTTCTTGGGTATTTAGCTACAAGCTCAGCACACCATCACACCAGGTCCTGGATGGCAGGAAGCTTGGCCCCAGTGATGTACTGGCCGTGACGCACTACCCTCTGTAGTGCCTTGCGGTCGGCGGCCGAGCAGTTGCCATGCCAGGCAGTGATGCAACCAGTCATGTGCCTTTACTGAGGAGTGGAGTGTTGCAGAGATAGTTGTCCTTCTGGAAGGTTCTCCCCATCTCCACAGAGGAACTCTGGTGCTCTGCCAGAGTGACCATCGGGTTCTTGGTCACCTCCCCTGACCAAGGCCCTTCTCCCGATTGCTCAGTTTGGCGGGCGGCCAGCTCGGGGAAGAGTCTTGGTGGTTCCAAACTTCTTCCATTTAAGAATAATGGAGGCCACTGTGTTCTTGGGGACCTTCAATGCTGCAGACATTTTTTGGTACCCTTCCCCAGATCTGTGCCTCGACACAATCCTGTCTCGGAGCTCAACGGACAATTCCTTCGAACTCATGGCTTGGTTTTTGCTCTGACATGCACTGTCAACTGTGGGACCTTACATAGACAGGTGGGTGCCTTTCCAAATAATGTCCAATCAATTGAATTGACCAGAGGTGGACTCAAATCAAGTTGTTGAAACATCTCAAGGATGATCAATGGAAAGAGGATGCACCTGAGCTAAATGTTGAGTCTCATAGCAAAGGGACTGAATACGTATGTAAATAAGGATTTCTATTTTTTATTTTTAATACATTTGCAAACATTTCAAAAAACCTGTTTTTGCTTTGTCATTATGGGGTATTGTGTGTAGATTTATGAGGATTTTTATTTATTTCATCCATTTTAGAATAAGGCTGTAAACGTACAAAAATGTGGTCTGAATACTTTCTGAATGCACTATATGTTTTATTATTTTAACATTTTCATCACATTCTTTCCCTAAATAAACACATGTATCGCATTCATTCATTAAATCATTTATTCCTTGAAAGAACAAAATGTACGAGATTATTTTGGTCCCAGATCCCAAAGTGTAGTCATCATCAACAACACCATCATCATCATTTAACTGACTTGGTTCAGTTTGCACCAGACTGATGCATTTTCAACATTAAATATTTATCTAGAAACGATATTCAGTTCTGGATAACAGAACATCGTGTGGGATCAAACCCTCCAGTTTCCTCCCGTCATATACCTTCCTCCGGTTGGGGGCGCCGTAGCAGAGTGGTCACCCGTTACCTGATGACGTGTAAGTAGCAATGAGACCAGGAAGTGTGAACTAGGGGAGCTTTATAGTTTTGGAAAATTGATTATTTTCACTTGTTATCAAGGAATATAATTTATTCTGTAGTGAATAGGGGTATACTCTAGTTTTGTAACATATTACCAGCCGGCTAGCTAGCTTGTTAGCTACCATGGGACGACATGGAGGCGTTGGTTTAGCGGTTTTTGTGCTCGTACTGGTGTTGGTCTTTTGCGAAGCAAGAAGACACAAACTCGCCCTAAAGGTAAAATAACACCAATATTGCTTTAACGTTACTTAATGGTTTGTGTTCTCAGTTAATGTGTACTTATAGCCAATAATATACGAAATGGGGATAGTGCTAGTAAAGTTCCAAAAATGTAACTTGTTCAAAATGCATCACGCTAGCTAACTTTCATTTGCCCATTTCAGCCATACCTAAGCTAGCTAGCTAACGTGTAGCACATACGTCAGGGATTTCTGCAACTCTGTTTGCTAGCTGCTATTAGCTAATTACATAGCTAGCTAATTAAATAGCCTGCTAGCGAGGCAACCTTTAATGTGTCTGATTTTTTAACAACTAGAAAATGGTCAGTTAGCTAGCTGGCTAACGTTACATCAGCTGAGATGTTAAAGCATTCAGATAGCTACAAAAGCTAGATACACTAACTACAGCCTGAGTGTTCTCATGATCCATTTGCCACATTGATGTTTTCATCCTACAGTTTTCATACTTTCATAACAAATGTCACCTCACTCCTTGCTCCCCCCCATTTATCTCCTTCCATTTATCTCCCCCCTCATTTCTCTCCCACACTCTCTCCCCCTAATTTCTCCCCCCATTTATTTCCCTCCATTTCTCCCCCCCTAATTTCTCTCCCGCCTCTCTCCCCCTCATTTCTCTCCCGCACTCCTCCCCCCTCATTTCTCTCCCGCCCTCTCTCTCCATTTCTCCCCCTCATTTCTCTCCCTCCATTTCTCTCCCCCTCATTTCTCTCCCGCCCTCTCTCCCCCATTTCTCTCCTGCCCCTCCCCCATTTCTCTCCCGCCTCTCCCCCATTTCTCTCCGCCTCTCCCCCATTTCTCTCCCGCCTCTCCCCCCATTTATCTCCTTCCATTTCTCTCCCCATTTCTCTCCCCCCATTTCTCTCCCACCTCTCTCTCTCCCTAATTTCTCTCCTGCCCTCTCTCCCCATTTCTCTCCCGGCCTCTCCCCCATTTCTCTCCCGCCCTCCCCCCATTTCTCTCCCGCCCTCTCCCCCATTTATCTCCTTCCATTTCTCTCCCCATTTCTCTCCCCCTCATTTCTCTCCCACATTCTCTCTCTCCCTAATTTCTCTCCTGCCCTCTCTCCCCCATTTCTCCCCGCCCTCTCCCCCATTTCTCTCCCGCCTCTCCCCCCATTTCTCTCCCGCCCTCTCTCCCCCCATTTATCTCCCCCATCTCCCCATTTCTCCCGCCCTTTCCCCCTCATTTCTCTCCTTCCATTTCCTCTCCCCCATTTATCTCCCTCCATTCTCTCTCCCCCTCATTTCTCTCCCGCCCTCTCTCCCCCCTCATTTCTCTCCTTCCATTTCTCTCTCCCCATTTCTCTCCCTCCATTTCTCTCCCCCTCATTTCTCTCCCACCTTCTCTCTCTCCCTAATTTCTCTCCTGCCCTCTTCCCCCTCATTTCTCTCCCGCCCTCTCTCCCCCTCATTTCTCTCCCGCCCTCTCTCCCCCCATTTCTCTCCCGCCTCCCCCCATTTCTCTCCCGCCCCCCCCCCATTTCTCTCCCCGCCCTCTCCCCCCCCCATTTCTCTCCCGCCCCTCCCCCATTTCTCTCCGCCTCTCCCCCCATTTCTCTCCCGCCTCTCTCCCCCCATTTCCTCCCGCCCCCCCATTTCTCTCCCGCCCTCTCTCTCCCCCATTTCTCTCCCGCCCCTCCCCCATTTTCTCCCGCCCCCCCCCCATTTCTCTCCTGCCCTCTCTCCCCCATTCTCCGCTCCCCCCTCATTCTCTCCTTCCATTTCTCTCTCCCCATTTCTCTCTCCCTCCATTTCCCCCCTCATTTCTCTCCCACCTTCTCTCTCTCCCTAATTTCTCTCTGCCCTCTCTCCCCCCATTTCTCTCCCCGCCCTCTCTCCCCTCATTTCTCCTTCCATTTCTCTCTCCCCATTTCTCTCCCTCCATTTCTCCCCCCTCATTTCTCTCCCGCCCCCCATTTCTCTCCCGCCCTCTCTCCCCGTCATTTCTCTCTCGCCCTCTCTCCCCTCTGTCTCTTGCCCTTCTCTCGCCCCCCCTCTCCCTCTTTCCCCCATCCCTCCCTCTCTCTCTCTCTCTCTCCCATCTCTTCCCCCCATCTCTCTCTCTCTCTTTCAGAATGACAGGAGATTTGTGGTTCATCTCAACACCTTTGGTTTCTTTGCCAACGGAACTCTGGACGTCAACGTTCTTCCCTGACACTGCCTGAGGACAACGGCAAGCACCCTGTAAGAACAACTGGTGTGTGCAGCTTGTCTCTCTGGCTGTGTTGTCTCCAGTTAGTGAATTGTATCATTGTTCTCTCTCTCGCTCTCTCTCTAGGTGGGATTCAGTCTCTCCAAGTCTCGTGTTAATGGAGTCCTGTCCTACACAGTGAGTAGATCTCATCAAATCAAATCACTTTTGCAACTGTCCTGTTATCTGAAATGAGTGCACGCTCGAGAATGCCCTCCAGCCAATCAAAATCGACTATTCAACAATGCCATAGTATACATTTTACTATCAGTAGATAGGGAGGTAAGATATAGGCTACTGTGTGAGACATTGGGGTGTTTCTCAAAATGCAATCTACCGTGCTCCGATCACTGGAGGGTCGGGTATGAGTCCAAATCAAAGTATGCGAAAACGGAGCACGGAGGGCACTTCTCGGATGCGTACTCCGTTTGTTCATATTTTATAGCATGCATCGATACTTCAACGGAAAGTGTGAACAGAAATATGACGCAACCACGAAAAAAACGATGCAAAAATGTATTGAAATTATTTGTTCTGAAGCGAGAGAAAATAAACTCTCACTTTGGAATTAAATGTTGCCCATTTACATCTCATATGTTGTCTGAATACAATATTTTATCTTGATACATCAATAAATACATCCTGTTTTAATTTTGGCATGTTTACCTGCCTACATAGATCGCAAGTCCATAGTAATTAAATAGATATTGCACAATAAAAATAAACTGTTTTTGCTTTTGTCATTAGGGGTATTGTGTGTAGATTGATGAGGGGGAAAAAAGATTTGATCCATTTTAAGAATAAGACTGTAACGTAACAAAATGTGGAGAAAAGTGAAGGGGTCTGAATACTTTACAAATGTACTGTATGCTAGGTGATACATTATGTTTTACTCTCAGTAGATAGAGCATGATACATTATGTTTTACTCTCAGTAGATAGAGCATGATACATTATGTTTTACTATCAGTAGATATGCTAGGTGATACATTATGTTTTACTATCAGTAGATATGCTAGGTGATACATTATGTTTTACTATCAGTAGATAGGAGCATGATACATTATGTTTTACTATCAGTAGATATGCTAGGTGATACATTATGTTTTACTATCAGTAGATATGCTAGGTGATACATTATGTTTTACTATCAGTAGATAGAGCATGATACATTATGTTTTACTATCAGTAGATATGCTAGGTGATACATTATGTTTTACTATCAGTAGATATGCTAGGTGATACATTATGTTTTACTATCAGTAGATATACTACATTTACATTTTAGTCATTTAGCAGACGCTCTTATCCAGAGCGACTTACAGTTAGCACATACATTTTTTTTTTTTTATCGAACCCACAATCCTGGCGTTGCAAACGCCATGCTCTACCAACTGAGCTACATCCCCTAGGTGATACATTATGTTTTACTATCAGTAGATATGCTAGGTGATACATTGTTTTACTATCAGTAGATATGCTAGGTGATACATTATGTTTTACTATCAGTAGATATGCTAGGTGATACATTATGTTTTACTATCAGTAGATATGCTAGGTGATACATTATGTTTTACTATCAGTAGATATGCTAGGTGATACATTATGTTTTACTATCAGTAGATATACTAGGTGATACATTATGTTTTACTATCAGTAGATAGAGCATGATACATTATGTTTACTATCAGTAGATATGCTAGGTGATACATTGTGTTTTACTATCAGTAGATATACTAGGTGATACATTATGTTTTACTATCAGTAGATATACTAGGTGATACATTATGTTTTACTATCAGTAGATATGCTAGGTGATACATTATGTTTTACTATCAGTAGATATACTAGGTGATACATTATGTTTTACTATCAGTAGATAGAGCATGATACATTATGTTTTACTATCAGTAGATATGCTAGGTGATACATTATGTTTTACTATCAGTAGATATGCTAGGTGATACATTATGTTTTACTATCAGTAGATATACTAGGTGATACATTATGTTTTACTATCAGTAGTAGTGTTGCACGATATACGGTACCACGGTAATATCACGGTACCAAAACATCATGATACCAACATTTTAGAATACCATAGTACCGTTTCATATGATGCTACCACATTTAGTCTCTTATGTGCCGATCCAACAATGTCCACTTCACTTTCATGTGAATATCAGCTGTAATCTATTCTCCATCAGTTCTTTAAATATAATGTAGCCATGATGGCAAGAGGGGATGCAGACCCAGATCAGTCTTCTGCTGTAACACTTGTACATCTGATACATCGGAGCAGTATGCAGAGCGAGAGCAAAGATGATACGTTGTGTATGGTTTCATCCCTGGTATAACCAAGAGCACAGGCCACGCCAGTCTGATAGGCTTTGCAAGTTCGCTGCCCGTAGGCGATCCCAGAGAGGAAAAACCGCTCCGCAACAGTCATGCAGCTTTACAGCAAAGAAAACGGCTCTCTCTAGATCAAACGGTTCAAAATATGACTCATATTACTGGAGCAACTTTTTTCTTCCTACGCCATTTTGATATAATTTCACAAACCATGTCACGAGCCGTTTAAAAAAAAAAAAAAACTTTTCCCGTACCGCTTATTATTGTTTTGATAACAAACAAGGTTGTTGAGTCATGTTACCTAGCAACCTGGTAACTTGACAGTAGGTCTAGGCTAATCTGATTGGCCCAGGAAGAAAGGAAAAGGATAAGGATCTGCTGTTCATGAGATGTGCTTCAAAGGTAGGATTCATATAGGCCTAATGGAATGTTGTTGTAATGTTTCTAAAAAGGTTATGGTAAGGTTATGCTTATAGAAGGTTGTGTTGTAATGTTTCTAAAAGGTTATGGTAAGGTAATGCTTATAAAAAGGTTGTGTTGTAATGTTTCTAAAAGGTTATGGTAAGGTTATGCTTATAAAGGTTGTGTTGTAATGTTTCTAAAAGGTTATGGTAGGGTAATGCTTATAAAGGTTGTGTTGTAATGTTTGTTCTCCAGGCGGAGGAAACGGAGGTGTGTCCACTCAGCAAACAAAACAGCGATGAGCCCCTCTTCCTCTTCCTCATTGACACCAACAACCTCAGGTAGGGTTGTCTGTCTGTGTGGGTGAGAGGGATCAAATCAGCTGTGTTGTTGTGCCTAGTGAATACATGAACTGTGTGTCCTCCTCTCTCCTGTAGAGTCAATGTGAAGTCTTATGGAGACCAGGACAGCGTCTTGACCAAGCTGAAGACAAACAAGACACTCAATAAAGACTCAGGTCGGCACTAGACACCTCCCTTCAATACAACGCAGTACGATAGCAGTGGCGTAGCGCAGTTCCGGAGGGGTGGGGGTTGTTGCCATGGTGCAGAGAAAAATGTGTTTTATAGCTAATCTCATGCTATTTTACACATTTTGCCATGAGGCTGAGAGAAAATGTTGCTGTTTTAGAGCTCAGAGATACTTGAAAGATGGGACAATCTCAACTTTTTCCCCCCCACAAATATCTGTCTTAATATTAATTTGAAATATATACACTGAGTGTACAGAACATTCTGAACTTTATAGACCATGAGTGGTCTTGCTGCACTACATGTAATGAGGACATAAAAAGGGGTCCTTATGGTTTAGCTGCCCCTGCTCATTCCTGATTCATTTAGGATTTTAGACAAATCTGAGGGAGTTGACAATCTCTGGACACCTCTTTTAGGAATCAAAGTTTTGATAGAAATATTCTTTAAAATCCCAGAGGGCTATTGCAAGAAACTACACACAATATTTTGTCAGTTAATATTCATTATTGCCAGTTTATAGAATTCTAAACACTTTTTTGGAGAGTTTGAAATTGGGATCCTTTGCTCCGAACAAGGGCATTTCCAGGAATAGAACCAACATGGAAATTAATGATATTGAAAGTATTATGAAAATTCCCAAAACAAATATTTTCCCTTATAAAATTCCTTACTAAAGAGTAGTGTTGTCGTTATATAACCTGACTAAAGAGTAGTGTTGTCGTTATATAACCTGACTAAAGAGTAGGTGTTGTCGTTATATAACCTGACCAAAGAGTAGTGTTGTCATTATATAACCTGACTAAAGAGTAGTGTTGTCGTTATATAACCTGACTAAAGAGTAGTGTTGTCGTTATATAACCTGACTAAAGAGTAGTGTTGTCTATTATATAACCTGACTAAAGAGTAGTGTTGTCGTTATATAACCTGACTAAAGAGTAGTGTTGTCGTTATATAACCTGACTAAAGAGTAGTGTTGTCGTTATATAACCTGACTAAAAGTAGTGTTGTCGTTATATAACCTGACTAAAGAGTAGTGTTGTCGTTATATAACCTGACTAAAGAGTAGTGTTGTCGTTATATAACCTGACTAAAGAGTAGTGTTGTCGTTATATAACCTGACTAAAGAGTAGTGTTGTCGTTATATAACCTGACTAAAGAGTAGTGTTGTCGTTATATAACCTGACTAAAGAGTATCAAGGTTAGCGTTTATTCACATTTTAGACATTTAGCAGACACTCTTATCCAGAGCGACTTACAGTTAGTGAGTGCATACATTGTATTTTATTTTTATATTTTTTCATACTGGCCCCCCGTGGGAAACGAACCCACAACCCTGGCGTTGCAAACGCCATGCTATACCAACTGAGCTACACAGGATTCATGTTGCATCATCATCATTATGTGCTGTCTTCTGATTGGCTATGTGTTCAGGTTCCAGGAGAAGAAGAGCGGTAGAGGCCCCTGAGAACGTGAAGGTGAAAGAACAGAAGAAAGATGTAAAGAAAGTGGAGGAAGAAAAGAAAGATGGAGTGATGAAAGAGGGGAAGGAGGAAAAGAAAGATGGAGTGATGCAAGAGGGGAAGGAGGAAAAGAAAGATGGAGTGATGCAAGAGGGGAAGGAGGAAAAGAAAGATGGAGTGATGCAAGAGGGGAAGAAGGAGGAAGAGAAGCCAGAACCCAAGGAGGAGGAAGAAGGAAAGGCAGAGTTGAGCAAAATGGAGACTAAAAAACCTACCAACCAGGTGTGTCTCTGTGTGTGTCTGTGTGTCTCTCTGTGTGTGTGTGTATATGTGTCTGTGTGTGTCTCTCTGTGTGTGTGTCTGTGTCTCTCTCTGCGTGTGTGTCTGTGTCTCTGTGTGTGTGTGTGTGTGTCTCTGTGTGTTTAACATCTATGTTTCTCCAGGTGGGGCGGATCAACGGGCTGACTCTGGATGTGCAGAAAATCAACGGCTCGTACAGCTTCAGCGTGAGTCCACTAACCTTCACACAACCTTTACACAACGTTTAAATACCTTCAATCGACAACCTTAAAACAACCTTTTTACAGACATTCTCAAATAATTATCCAACCTTTCCACAGCTTTTAGTCTTCCACACAACATTGTTCAACCTTCAAACTGCTGTGTGTTTATGACCGTGGCCCCTCCCTCTCCACAGTTCCACATGGTGATTGGCCAGTTGGATGAGGGCCTGTACAACCTCAACTTCCACTACTGTGACAACATTCTGCCAGGCATCAACCACCCCTTCAATCTCAACGTGAGTGGTGTACTGCGTTACCTTGTGTGTGATTTGTGTGTCTGTGTGTTATATATATTGTGTTCTGACTTCTTTGTGTAATATGATGACGTGTGTGTCCGTGTCCAGGTGGAGGTGACGGAGAAGAACCCAGGAGGTTACCTGTCAGCAGCAGAGATCCCTCTCCCCCATCTCTACATCTTCATGGCTGGAGTCTTCTTCATTATAGCCACGGTCTGGGTCTACACACTGCTGAAGCACAGGTACCCACACCAGGGTTTCTAATAGGAAAACTGGACAAGTGACTGGGAAGATGTACGTTTATCGGACATCCATATTGCATTGGGGTGGTGCCGAGACCCATTAGGGTGTCCAGCCACGCATCCAGCACCAGCAACAAACCAGGGATGTTGGCCACATTTACATGTCCTTTGAAAACAGCCTGGAACCAATTACAGAAAGACCTTGTGTTTTGATGTGTAGCATTGGCTAAACGTTATAGCTTTGTTTGTTTGTTTGTTTGTTTTTTTAGGCTTTCCTAAAACAATAATTGTCCACCTCATGGTTCAGCTGTCAGAGATTTGAGCACTAAATGCTTCAGGGCATTACATGTATATGCCTATAGGATGTATGATATTTATATAATAAATGTATCTAAAGGAAGAGAAGCTTAGGCCTTGCCCCCGAAGAGAGAGAGATAGATGCGGCGGCATGCTACGACACCAACATGTGTTTATTTATCCTTCTCTGCTAAACGGGATGGGAGGTAGCTTGGAGGTTAGAATGCGTTTGGCCCAGTTACCGAAAGGTTGCTCGTTTGGTTCCTGGAGCCAACAAGGTAAACAAAAATCTGTCGCTGTGCCCTTGAGCAAGGCACTTATCCCCAATTGCTCCAGGGGTGCTGGACAATGGTGTCCCTTGCAGTGACCCCACTCCCTGCGGGTGTCTCGGGGAGTCGGGGGTAACACATTTCCATTACACACTTGTACAAGAAAACGCCCACAAATAACAGACAAATATACCCCCCAAAAAAAAAACTATTATGATGTATTATTACATATAGGCGTACAGGAGAAGGCTAATTCGTTCATCTTCGATCAGAATATATATATTTTTATAAAGATGAGCGTTAGATTGTTAGATTATAGGAGTAACTCTCTTCCTAACCTCAAGTTCGACAGTCAGTCAGTTGGAGCGCTGCTGCACTGCCTTCATATCACAGGCCTGCAGGATCATGGGAGAATAACCACACCCAACCTTTACAGAAGTTGGCAACTTTATTAGGGTCATGTCAAAGGTCAAGCCGTTGTTTTTTATAGGGAAAATACGAACAGGATATTATATTGCGGCAAACACTACTTAATTTGGCCAAAGAAAATGGCTCAACAGAATGAAGCAAAACACTTGCAAATAGTTGAAACCGTCACAGAAGTTTGGAACAGGCTGTATTGCAGCAATACCAAGAAAGGCTAGTGCCTACCGTACCCAACAAATGACAGCAATAGGCTAATGATGTTTATTTTACAAAATAAATAATAATCAATATATAATCAATAGGCCACAATAACAAAAAATGATATACAGTAACACTAATGATAAAACAAATTCTAAATATGAAAAAATCAATACATTAAAGTTTCAAAATTGCATCCTACCTGAATAGCGAGTTGCACGGTAAACTTGTCCGTATGGAGGACATTCCCCTTGTTGGCTTTTGCCTATAGGCCTACCTCTCTACTCTTCGTTGAACTGCAACGAAAGAGGCCTCCATCTTGACAATCAACAGTAGCCAAGGCTCTCTGTCTCTCTCTCAGCAGCTCACAAGGCAGTGAGAGAAGAGGGGCGGTGCTGAAGGGTGTATGACTGGCAGCCCTGGTATAGTGTGTTTGGCCGGCTACAATTTTATTTGATCGGACAAAAGCCATCAAATACCAGCTAACGGAAACCCTGACACACACACACACACACACACACCCTGTACCAGCCATGTTCTGGGTCTACACACTGATGAAGCACCAGGTACACATGGGCACACAGTAGCAGTTAATAACCCTCTTCTCCTCCTCCTCTACTATCCTCTCCCCTCTCTTGTCCTCTCTCCCTCTCCTCTCTCTCTCTCTTGTCCTCTCTCCCTCTCCTCTCTCTCTTGTCCTCTCTCCTCTCTCTTGTACTCTCTCCCTCTCCTCTCTCCTCTCTCTCTCTCTCTCTCTCTTGTCCTCTCTCCTCTCTCTCTCTCTCTCTCTCTTGTCCTCTCTCCCTCTCTTCTCTCTCTCTCTGTAGGTACAGTGTGTTTAAGATCCACTGGCTGATGGCAGCTCTGGCCTTCACCAAGTCAATCTCCCTGGTCTTCCACAGCGTGAGTACAACACACACACACGTGGACACACACGAGGACACACATGTAGACACACACAGATACTGACCTCCACACACACACACAGAGAGAGAAACACACACAGAGAAACCCAAATACCTCCCATACATCCTCCACCTAACCAACCCCACTAAATGACTATGGCCTATGATGTAATATCCTATAGAATGTTGCTGTTTCTCTCTCTGTCAGATCAACTACCACTTCATCAACACCGAGGGCACCCCATCGAAGGCTGGGCTGTCATGTACTACATCACTCACCTGTGAGTCTGGCTTCTGTCACTCTGGTCACATTTCTGGTGTGTGTGTGTGAATGATACATCTGTGTAGGGGCGCACTTTCACTGGGGACATGTCCCCCCCCCACACACACACACATATTCTGAAATGCCGTTTTGTCGCCCCCCAGTATTATAATTGGAATGTGATACAAAACGAGGCAGCGGTGTGCTTTTAGGACCATGCGGACGCCTCAACGCGTCGGGTTGGCTGTTTTGGAGTGTTTATATCCAACTGGATAAACATCTAATAATACTGACGTCCGTCCGTCCGCCCTCCCACACACTTCTAAAAACCCAAAGTTGTGCCCATGCATCTGTGTGTGTATAATATGGATGAGTGTGTGTGTCTGTTTCATACGTGTATATGTAATATCACATACACATGTTTCGCACATGTTATTGGTCACATACACGTGTTTAGCAGATGTTATTGCGGGGTGCAGCGAAATGCTTGTGTTCCTAGCTCCAACAGTGCAGTAGTATCTAACATCACAACAATACACACATCTAAAAGTAAAGAATGGAATTAAAGAAATATATAAATATTAGGACGAGCAATGTCTGAGTGGCATTGACTAGAATACAGTAGAATACAGGTTATACATATGAAATGAGTAAAACAGAATGGATGTGTGTGTTTTGTCTGTTATGTGTGTGTGTGTTTTGTATGTTACGTGTGTGTGTGTGTTGTGTGTAATATTTACATTTACATTTACATTTTAGTCATTTAGCAGACGCTCTTATCCAGAGAGCGACTTACAGGAGCAATTAGGGTTAAGTGCCTTGCTCAAGGGCACATTTACGTCATTTAGCAGACGCTCTTATCCAGAGCGACTCACCAATTGGTGCGTTTCACCCTATAGCCAGTGGGATAACCACTTTACAATTTTTGGGGGGTAGAAGGATTACTTTATCCTATCCCAGGTATTCCTTAAAGAGGTGGGGTTTCAAATGCCTCCGGAAGGTGGTGAGTGACTCCGCTGTCCTGGCGTCGTGAGGGGAGCTTGTTCCACCATTGGGGTGCCAGAGCAGCGAACAGTTTTGACTGGGCTGAGCGGGAACTATGCTTCCGCAGAGGAAGGGGAGCCAGCAGGCCAGAGGTGGATGAACGCAAATGCCCTCGTTTGGGGTGTAGGGACTGATCAGAGCCCGAAGGTAACAGAGGTGCCGTTCCCCTCACTGCTCCAGGCAAGCACCATGGTCTTGTAGCGGATGCGAGCTTCAACTGGAAGCCAGTGGAGGTGTGCGGAGGAGGGGGGTGACGTGAGAGAACTTGGGAAGGTTGAACACCAGACGGGCTGCGGCATTCTGGATGAGTTGTAGGGGTTTAATGGCACAGGCAGGGAGGCCAGCCAACAGCGAAGTTGCAGTAGTCCAGACGGGGAGATGACAAGTGCCTGGATTAGGACCTGTGCCGCCCTGTGTAAGGCAGGGTCGTACTCTCCGAATGTTGTAGGAGCATGAACCTGCAGGGAGCGGGTCACCGCCTTGATGTTGGCGGAGAACGACAGGGTGTTGTCCAGGGTCAGCGCCCTAGGGCTCTTCGCACTCTGGGAGGAGGACACAGCGGAGTTGTCAACCGTGATGGCGAGATCATGGAACGGGCAGTCCTTCCCGGGAGGAAGAGCAGCTCCGTCTTGCCAGGGTTCAGCTTGAGGTGGTGATCCGTCATCCATACTGATATGTCTGCCAGACATGCAGAGATGCGATTCGCCACCTGGTTATCAGAAGGGGAAAGGAGAAGATTAGTTGTGTATCGTCAGCGTAGCAATGATAGGAGAGGCCATGTGAGGATATGACAGAGCCAAGTGACTTGGTGTATAGGGAGAAAAGGAGAGGGCCTAGGACTGAGCCCTGGGGGACACCAGTGGTGAGAGCACGTGGTGCGGAGACAGCTTCTCGCCACGCCACTTGGTAGGAGCGACCGGTCAGGTAGGACGCAACCAGGAGTGAGCCGCGACGGAGATGCCCAGCTCGGAGAGGGTGGGGAGGAGGATCTGATGGTTCACAGTATCAAAGGCAGCAGACAGGTCTAGAAGGACAAGAGCAGAGGAGAGAGAGTTAGCTTTAGCAGTGCGGAGAGCCTCCGTGACACAGAGAAGAGCAGTCTCAGTTGAATGACCAGTCCTGAAACCTGACTGGTTTGGATCAAGAAGGTCATTCTGAGAGAGATAGCAAGAGAGTTGGCTAAAGGCGGCACGCTCAATAGTTTTGGAAGCAGAAAAGAAAAGAAGGGATACTGGTCTGTAGTTGTTGACATCAGTGGGATCAGTGTTGGTTTTCTTGAGAAGGGGAGCAACTCTCGCTCTCTTGAAGACGGAAGGGACATGGCCAGCGGTCAGGGATGAGTTGATCAGCGAGGTGAGGTAGGGGAGAAGGTCGGAGATGGTCTGGAGAAGAGAGGAGGGGATGGGGTAAGCGGGCAGGTTGTTGGGCGGCCTGCAGTCACAAGTCGCAGGATTTTATCTGGAGAGAGAGGGGAGAAAGAAGTCAAAGCATAGGGTAGGGCAGTGTGAGTAGGACCAGCAGTGTCATTAGACTTAACAAACGAGGATCGAATGTCGTCAACCTTCTTTTCAAAGTGGTTGACGGGTCATCCACAGAGAGAGAGGGGCGGGGGGGAGGATTCAGGGAGGGAGGAAAATGTGGCAAAGAGCTTCCTAGGGGTTAGAGGCAGATGCTTGGAATTTAGAGTGGTAGAAAGTGGCCTTAGCAGCAGAAACAGATGAAGAAAATGTAGAGAGGGAGGGAGTGAAAAGATGCCAGGTCGGCAGGGAGTTTAGTTTTCTTCCATTTCCGCTCCGCTGCCCGGAGCTCTGTTCTGTGAGCTCGCAATGAGTCATCAGGGCCACCGGAGCTGAGGGGAGGTCCCGAGCCTGGCCGGAGGATAGGGGACACAGAGAGTCAAGATGCAGAAAGGGGAGGAGAGGAGGGTTGAGGGAGGCAGAATCAGGAGATTGGAGGGGGAGAAGGATTGAGCAGAGGGAAGAGATGATAGGATGGAAGAGGAGAGAGTAGTGGAGAGAGAGAGCGAAGGTTGCGGCGGGGCGCATTACCATCTGTTGTAGGGGCAGAGTGAGTAGTGTGGGAGGGAGAGCGAGAGAGAAAGGAAACAAAGTAGTGGTCGGAGACATGGAGGGGAGTTGCAGTGAGATTAGTAGAAGAGCAGCATCTTGGTAAAGATGAGGGCCGGCGTATTGCCTGGCCTTGTGAGTAGGGGGACGGTGAGAGGTGAGGTCAAAAAGAGGAGAGAAGTGGAAAGAAGGAGGCAGAGAGAAATGAGTCAAATGTGGACATAGGGAGGTTGAAATTCCCCAAACTGTGAGGGGTGAGCCATCCTCAGAGGAACTTATCAAGAAGGCGTCAAGCTCATTGATGAACTCTCCAAGGGAACCTGGAGGCGATAGATGACAAGGGATATTAAGCTTAAATGGGCTAGTGACTGGTGAGCAGCATGGAATTCAAATGAGGAGATAGACAGATGGGTTAGGGAAAAATTGAGAATGTCCACTTGGGAGAGATGAGGATTCCTGTGCCACCACCCCTCGACCAGATGCTCTCGGGTATGCGAGAACACATGGTCAGATGAGGAGAGAGCAGTAGGAGTAGCAGTGTTTTCAGTGGTAATCCATGTTTCCGTCAGCGCCAGAAGTCGAGGACTGGAGATTAGCATAGGCTGGGATGAAGTCAGCTTTGTTGGAGGCAGAACGGCAGTTCCAGAGGCTGCCTGAGACCTGGAACTCCAGGTGTGGGGTGCGTGCAGGGACCACCAGGTTAGAGGCAGCCACGCGGTGTGGGCGTTGTGTAGCCTGTGCGGAGAGGAGAGAACAGGGATAGGCAGAGTGCATAGTTGACAGGCTGCAACAGATGGCTACAATAATGCAGAGGAGATCGGGATGAAATGAACTGAACATCAGGGAAAAAGGAGAGAGCAGGCCTCCTCACCAAAAAAAAATAAATAAATATATAACTCTCCCAACTTCACCTCAGAAACTATAATTGTTTCGCACTGAACCACCCGAATAAAACTCTCCAACTTCCACTTTAGAAATTAGAATTGTTGTAAGCTACAGCAGACTGTTATCAGTAGCTGTAATTAAGTACAGCAGCTACCAACCATCTAACGTTAATGCCTCGGATGGGTTAGAAAAACAGCTGAATGGTAGCAGCTAGCTGGCTCAATCACAGGTACTCTCAAGCGCATGAAATAACATTGGAAACAGCTAACCACAGTTCTAAAGTTACCGGTAGCTACCCTCTAGCTAGCTAGCCTTGTTGGTCCAGGTAGTGGGTAAGCTTAGCCTCGTCAGAGCCTTGGGCTCCGCCCGAATAAAAATCCTTACCTACAATAATTACCTACAATAATAACCTACAATAACTACCGGAGTAGCTACCTATAATACCAAACTACAATACCTACCTACAATCTAAATACATGGTTTAAGCTTAACTCAACACCTATAAGAAGCCAAGGCTTACCTTTCATAACGCAGCAATGATTAAACGTTGGGTAGCTAGCACAAAGATATTGTATTTAGCTACCACAGCCTGCTGGTAGTGTTGGCTAGCATAGCAATGGCTACTGTAAGTTGACTTTGTTTGAAAAACTAGAGGCGTCGCTGTGAGCGAATGTAGCTGGCTAAAAAGGATATTGTTTTTAGTTGCTACCGTTGCTAAGTAGCAACTCGCCAGCTAATCCAGGAGGTGAGTTAGCGAGCCTAGCCGTCGCTACATCCGGCACTGCCGAATACAAAAGTAACCTACAATAACTACACAACAGCTACCCGCAAACAGCCCACGATGCCTACCTATACTACTTAATAATATACAGCCCACGATGCCTACCTATAGTACCTAACTACAATCTAAATACATAGTTTAAGCCTTACTCAACAAAGCCCAAGCTATGTATAAAGCCAAACTGGCAGACTGCAATCAGTAGCCGAAATTAGGTACAGCAGCTACCGACCACCTAACGTTAATGTGATAATGAGGTTAGAAAAAACAGCTGAAGGTGGCAGCTAGCTGGCTCAATTACAGGTACTCTTAAGCGTGAAATAACATTGGAAACAGCTAACCACCGTTGCTAAAAGTTACCGGTAGCTACCCTCTAGCTAGCTAGCTTTGTTGGTCCAGGTAGTGGGTAAGCTTAGCCTCGTGCGCACTGGGCTCCCCCGAATAAAATCCTTACCTGCAATAATTACCTACAATAATAACCTACAATAACTACCGGAGTAAGCTACCTATAATACCAAACTACAATACCTACCTACAAACTAAATACATGGTTTAAGCTTAACTCAACACCATAAACGAAGCCAAGCTTACCTCTCCTGCTAGAGAAAAACACAACCTCTCTCCCGTCAGCAACCTAATATAACGTGTGTGTGTGTTGTGTGCAGGTTGAAGGGCGCTCTGCTGTTCATCACTCTGGCGTTGATTGGTACTGGCTGGGCCTTCGTTAAATACATCCTGTCAGACAAGGAGAGTAGTAAAGATCTTCATGATCGCCCTCTCACAGGTACACCTGGGTGGGTGGGGGGGGGGTGCATTGTCCTCCCTCTACAGGTATACTCATTAACCAATGATCTGACTAAGATACATTTAGTGATGTATTCTTCTAAATCTCTGGCAAACTTCCAACAGTTTTGACTCTCTAAATCTCCCCCCTCCCCCTCCTCTCTCTAAATCTCTCCTTCCCTCTCCCTAGGTTCTGGCCAACATAGCCTACATCATAATAGAGTCTACAGAGGAGGGCTCTAGTGAGTATGCCCTGTGTGGGAAGGAGGTTCTGTTCCTGGTTGACCTCATCTGCTGTGGAGCTATCCTCTTCCCTGTTGTATGGTCAGTATACTGTTAGTAGGAGATGTTGTTCCTAGTTGTACCTCATCTGTTGTGTGGAGGCATCCTCTTCCCTGTTGTATGGTCAGTATACTGTTAGTAGGAGAGATGTTGTTCCTAGTTGACCTCATCTGCTGTGGAGTTATCCTCTTCCCTGTTGTATGTGTCAGTATACTGTTGTAGGAGATGTTGTTCCTAGTTGACCTCATTCTGCTGTGGAGAATCCTCTTCCCTGTTGTATGGTCAGTATACTGTTAGTAGGAGATGTTGTTCCTAGTTGACCTCTCATCTGTTGTGGAGAGCATCCTCTTCCCTGTTGTATGGTCAGTATACTGTTAGTAGAGATAAGTTGTTCCTAGTTGACTCATCTGTTGTGGAGGCATCCTCTTCCCTGTTGTATGGTCAGTATACTGTTGTAGGAGATGTTGTTCCTAGTTGACCTCATCTGTTGTGGAGGCATCCTCTTCTGTTGTATGGTCAGTATACTGTTAGTAGGAGATGTTGTTCTAGTTGACCTCATCTGTTGTGGAGGCATCCTCTTCCCTGTTGTATGGTCAGTATACTGTTAGTAGGAGATGTTGTTCCCTAGTTGACCTCATCTGTTGTGGAGGCATCCTCTTCCCCTGTTGTATGGTCAGTATACTGTTAGTAGGGAGATGTTGTTCTAGTTCGACCTCATCTGTTGTGGAGGCATCCTCTTCCCTGTTGTATGGTCAGTATACTGTTAGTAGGAGATGTTGTTCCTAGTTGACCTCATCTGTTGTGGAGGCATCCTCTTCCCTGTTGTATGGTCAGTATACTGTTAGTAGGAGATGTTGTTCCTAGTTGGACCTCATCTGTTGTGGAGTGGCATCCTCTTCCCCTGTTGTATGGTCAGTATACTGTTAGTAGGAGATGTTGTTCCTAGTTGACCTCATCTGCTGTGGAGCTATCCTCTTTGCCTGTTATATGGTCAGTATTAGGGTTTAATGTTAGTTTCAGCTGGCTGTGGAGTTTGGTTAAAATGAATTGCATTAGTTTTGAAACGGGCTGCCTCCTGGGTGTGAGCCGGATGCCCTGTTTAAAGCCGAGTGGCCAAGTCGACTCAAACAGAGTGGTGTATGTCAAGCAGGTGGAGTATTGACTTAGGATTCACACTCTAACATGTCAAATTGTTTTTATTCTTGATTCAAATGCGTATGTGTTTTACTCTGCTTTCCCATCGACAGCTACTTAGAACATTCAAACATTTAATTTCTGAACAATGGATCTGCCTTTGTGTGGCGTATAACTGGGGAAGGGCAAAATTACTGTTGGGTTTGGAGAAGGGTGCTTCTCCCTCCCTGACCGGGCCATCAGAGGATAATGTGGTGTGTGTGGTGTGTGTGTTTTTGCGGTCTATTCTCACCTGCAAGAGGCTTCCAGCACTGATGGGAAAGGTGAGCCATCTACAGGGGAGGATACAGTTCATGGACAGTTAGCAGTGGTTAATAACTGTAGCTTAGTAAAGTATAGTTGGAGTGTTTTGAACCTTGTAGTTGGTGCTGTGTTCCCCTGTAGTTTTCTGTAGTAATACTGTCTCTGTTTCCCTCAGCTGCCATGAACCTGGAGAAACTCAAGCTGTTCAGACATTACTACGTCATGGTGAGGAGACTCTGTCTCTTCCTCGCTGATATTTTGAATTCTAACTTATTTTTCTGTGTAAATTCTGAAAGATGTCAGGATGGATAATCTCTCCTACTCTCTCCCTCATCCCTCCCTCTCTCCTCCCTCCCTCCTATCTCCTCCATCCCTCCCTCTCTCTCCCTCCCTCCCTATCTCCCTCCATCCCTCCCCTCTCTCTCCCTCCCTCCCTCTCTCTCCCTCCCTCCTCCCTATCTCCCCTCCCTCCCTCCCTCTCTCTCCCCCCTCCCTATCTCCCTCCATCCCTCCCTCTCTCCTACTCTCTCCCTCATCCCTCCCTCTCTCTCCCTCCCTCCCTCTCTCTCCCTCCCCTCCCTATCTCCCTCCATCCCTCCCCTCTCTCTCTCTCTCTCCCTCCATCCCTCCCTCTCTCTCCCCTCCCTTCCTCCCCCCTCCCTCCCTCTCTCCTCTCCCTCCTCCCTATCTCCCTCCATCCCTCCCTCTCTCTCTCTCTCCCTCCATCCTCCCTCTCTCTCCCTCCCTCCTCCCTATCTCCCTCCATCCCTCCTCTCTCTCCCTCCCTCCCTATCTCCATCCATCCCTCCCTCTCTCTCTCTCCCTCCATCCATCCCTCTCCCTCTCTCCATCCATCCCTCTCTCTCTCTCTCCATCCCTCCCTCCCTCCCTCCATCCATCTCTCCCTCCCTCCTCCCTATCTCCCTCCATCCATCCCTCCTCCCTCTCCCTATCTCCATCCATCCATCCATCCATCCCTCCTCCATCTGTAGATAGTATGTTATATCTACTTCACGAGGATCATAGCCATCCTGCTGAAGGTGACGGTGCCTTTCCAATGGCAGTGGTGTTACCAGGTGAGACACCCATCACCGTCCACTTCTGATGATGTCACACTGTGAACCTCTGACACTGATTATAGCCATTTCTTCATTGTTTTTAGAGATTGTCTAAATGCTTTATTTATTTTCCCCCTCTCTAGTTCTTAGTGGAGGTGTCTACTCTGATCTTCTTTGTGTTGACGGGGTATAAGTTCCGCCCTGCTTCCAACAACCCCTACCTCCAGCTGCCCCTGGATGAGGAGGACATAGAGATCGATGAAGTGTAAGAGAGCGAGAGAGTGTAGTTTTTTGTGAGGTAGCATTTGGGATGTTTAAAAATGTAATGTGTTCAGTATGAAACTATCTCTAACCCTCTCTCTTTCTCTCTGTTCTCTCTGCAGGGTGACGGAGTCAGGTATGTTGGAGGGCGTCTCTAAAGTCAAGAAGACATCTAACGGTCGCGAGCGCCAGAAAGTGTCTTCGTTGTGAGAGTGTATGTTTGGGAAGAGGGGTTGTACCCTCTCACCGTTGGAGAGAAACAGGGACTGAAACGGACCAAGACACTCCACCCCCAAAACTCATCCTTCCTCCTCCATCTGAAACTGTGGCTGGCTGTTACTAAAGCAACCACCGCCTCGCTCGCTATGCAAAAAGACAAACGACAACGGACTTTAGTTGTCGTTCGGACCTTCTCTTCTCTCTCCTTTATCTGGAGACTTCCTGGAGGCTCTGCACCCCTGCCTGGTGTCATAATGGTTCATTCCAGGGAGAGAACTGTCTTCCACCCCCCTCATCGATGGATGAATAGAACGGTCTGGTCTGGGGTGGAATGGACCTCTAATGACCCCTCTCTCTCTCTCTCTCTCTCTCTCTCTCTCTCTCTCTTTCTCTCTCTCTCTATTTCTCTCTATTTCTCTCTCTCTCTCTATCACTTTCTCTCTCTCTATTTATCCCTCTCTCTATTTCTCGCTCTCTCTCTATTTCTCTCTCTCTCTATCACTTTCTCTCTCTCTATTTCTCTCTCTCTCTCTATTTCTCTCTCTCTCCCTATTTCTCTCTCTCTCTATCACTTTCTCCCTCGCTCTCTATCACTCTCTCTTTCTCTCTCCTTTTATTCTCTCTGGAGAACAGAGGGAGCGAGATTCCAAATATGATCATCCTTTTCCAGACATGGGATTTGTATATTTTATATCCAGAGGATCTTGTTCGGTCTTTGCAAGTGTCCCAAAAGGCCCCTATTCCAGGGTGTGGTTTGGCACGCAGCCTCTGCCTATTTAAGTGGTGCTTCTGTTCTGTTGGACTACTTTAGCTGTGTTTTGCTGTGTGTGTTTTGGCTATTGTGTGTTTCTTCCATTTAAAGATGCAGTTTGAAACGCCTGTCTGTCTGTCGAACAGGGGTTGCCCAACCTTACTCAGTAGGGAGCTGGTAGTGGGTGCAGGCTTTTGCTCCGGCCCTGCAGTAAAACACCTGGTTCAACTAATCACCTTTTATAGTTGATTAATTATAGTTCATACATGATCAAGTCAAGTTATAGTTGTCAATAAAGAACAGCTGATTCAACTGATCAATTAGTCATAGTCATCAATAAATACTTTATTAGTGGAATCCGATGTGTTGCACCCACTGTAGCCCTGACAGGGTCCAGACTGTCCTACCCCTGGACTAGAGAACAGAGACACCCCCAGTGGTAGACTGTCCCACCCCCTGGACCAGAGAACAGAGACACCCCCAGTCATACTGTCCCACCCCTGGACTAGAGAACAGAGACAACCCCAGTCATACTGTCCCACCCCTGGACTAGAGAACAGAGACACCCCCAGTGGTAGACTGTCCCACCCCCGGACTAGAGAACAGAGACACCCCCAGTCATACTGTCCCACCCCTGGACTAGAGAACAGAGACACCCCCAGTGGTAGACTGTCCCACCCCCTGGACTAGAGAACAGAGACACCCCCAGTGGTAGACTGTCCCACCCCTGGACTAGAGAACAGAGACACCCCCCAGTCATACTGTCCCACCCCTGGACTAGAGAACAGAGACACCCCCAGTGGTAGACTGTCCCACCCCTGGACTAGAGAACAGAGACAACCCCAGTCATACTGTCCCACCCCTGGACTAGAGAACAGAGACAACCCCAGTCATACTGTCCCACCCCCTGGACTAGAGAACAGAGACACCCCCAGTGGTAGACTGTCCCACCCCTGGACTAGAGAACAGAGACACCCCCAGTGGTAGACTGTCCCACCCCTGGACTAGAGAACAGAGACACCCCCAGTCATACTGTCCCACCCCTGGACTAGAGAACAGAGACAACCCCAGTCATACTGTCCCACCCCTGGACTAGAGAACAGAGACACCCCCAGTGGTAGACTGTCCCACCCCCTGGACTAGAGAACAGAGACACCCCCAGTGGTAGACTGTCTCACCCCTGGACTAGAGAACAGAGACAACCCCAGTGGTAGACTGTCCCACCCCTGGACTAGAGAACAGAGACAACCCCAGTCATACTGTCCCACCCCTGGACTAGAGAACAGAGACACCCCCAGTCATACTGTCCCACCCCTGGACTAGAGAACAGAGACACCCCCAGTGGTAGACTGTCCCACCCCTGGACTAGAGAACAGAGACACCCCCCAGTCATACTGTCCCACCCCCTGGACTAGAGAACAGAGACACCCCAGTGGTAGACTGTCCCACCCTGGACTAGAGAACAGAGACACCCCCAGTGGTAGACTGTCCCACCCCTGGACTAGAGAACAGAGACACCCCCCAGTCATACTGTCCCACCCTGGACTAGAGAACAGAGACACCCCCAGTGAAAGCAGCATCTATGTGGGAATTTGGGGAACGTTCCCAGAATCCTGGTCAGGATAATGACAGGTCCACCATCTCCTATATCTTCTGTTGTTGTCAATATACATGATTCATATGTTGAAATGTATATCAAGATATTCTATATTTCACTTTTCTTTCATCCTGGTTCCATCAATCATCAAGCCCTTTGACAAAACCCTGCACACCCTGTGGGTTTCCAGGACTGGGATTGAAGGACACTGATGTACTTTACTTTGTGTATGTCAGAATCAGAGACTGCGGATGAATTTTAATTCGATTTTCTCCGATTTTCCTGAAATGCTTTTTGCTGAGCGACTGATGTCTGTAGTTAGTCTGTTGTTGCTTTTACTTTATTAATATTGACATTATTTAATTCCGATGATTTGTGGGAAATGAGGAACAGATCATGAGTTTGTAAATATTGATATTGACGAGACGGAGAGGAGGATTTTATTATCAGTGGTGGCAACATAAGCAGTACATAGCACCTTCATAAGCAGTACATAGCACCTTCATAAGCAGTACATAGCACCTTCATAAGCAGTACATAAGTGCTTCATAAGCAGTACATAGCACCTTCATAAGCAGTACATAGCGCCTTCATAAGCAGTACATAAGAGCTTCATAAGCAGTACATAGCACCTTCATAAGCAGTACATAAGAGCTTCATAAGCGTACATAGCACCTTCATAAGCAGTACATAAGAGCTTCATAAGCAGTACATAGCGCCTTCGTAAGCAGTACATAGCACCTTCATAAGCAGTACATAGCACCTTCATAAGCAGTACATAAGAGCTTCATAAGCAGTACATAGCACCTTCATAAGCAGTATATAAGAGCTTCATAAGCAGTACATAGCACCTTCATAAGCAGTGCATGAGGGCTTCATATATAAAGGCATAATCTTGACAGTATTCTATTCCAATATGACACGTACAGACCCAATCACAACGCCACACCCTTCCAGCAGGTATTTGTATATCCTACATCTGAAACTATCCAATCCTTACAGACCTGTTGATCTAGGATTGGGCTATGGATCCTCTGCAGGGATGACGTAGGCCTTAAGTATGGCTTATGAAGGTGATAAGTAGCCTCTAAGTAGGTTTCCTGCTGTAACTCTAAAAGACTTGATCATACATGGACTGTACATCAGTGGATTTGTTGCAACATGTCAAAAGTATACCTAATTTACATCCCAAATGGCACCCTATCCAGAGCCCTATCCCTTAAGTAGTGGACTATATAGGGGAAAGGATGCCATTTGTGGCACTGAGGGAGGAGTTGAATGGATCTATTCCAGGGTTTGTTGTGCGTCTGCTGTTTTAAACTAAACCTGCTAACCAACGATGTAATGTCAAACAGTACGATGGCTGTTACACGGTTAAATAAAAGCTGATATTTGGAACGTGTGAGAGACCCTGTAGCCTAATCTATAACCTGCGTATCGATACACTGAGTGGACAAAACATTATGAACACTTGCTCTTTCCATGACAGACTGTGCAGGTGAATCCAGGTGAAAGCCATGAACCCTTATTGATTTAACTTTTTTAATCCACTTCAATCAGTGTAGATGAAGGGAGGAGACAGGTTAAAGAAGGATTTTAAGCCAAAAGATTTAAGTGCCTTTGAACAGGGTATGGTATTAGGTGCCAGGGTCGCCGGTTTGTGTCAAGAACTGCAATGCTGCTGCTGGGTTTTTCATGCTCAACAGTTTCCCCTGTGTATCAAGAATGGTCCACCACCCAAAGGACATCCAGCTCACTTGACACAACTGTGGGAAGCATTGGAGTCAACATGGGCCAGCATCCCTGTGGAACGCTTTACACACCTTGTAGAGTCCATGCCCTGACGAATTGAGGCTGTTGTGAGGGCAAAAGGGGGTGCAACTCAATATTAGGAAGGTGTTCTTAATGTTTTGTGCACTCAGTGTACATTACCACACACACCTGTATGTCAACAGATTTAAGATTGTTACGCAAACCTGCGGGTCAGGGTCAAGACTAGGCTTTGGGCTTTAAAAGAAGGACCAATATATCTCACAGGAGACAATTAAGACAGGTAGGACATTCCAAGTCACACAGAGAAAAGTGCAGAGGGAAAGTGGTGCTAGCCGCAGGTATGCTACACTGGTGTATCTGGGAGGAAGGATGGCATTTGATTTAAAACATCCAAACATATCAAAGAAAAATCGATTCAAACAGTCACCTTTAGCCTACCACTGAAGAAGACACTCTGGTGATCCAAACCGTCACCGTTAGCCTACCACTGAAGAAGACACTCTGGTGATCCAAACCGTCACCGTTAGCCTACCACTGAAGAAGTGACTCTGAAGCGCTGCCAGGCTGTCATCTGTTCCTTGGGCGCTGTCCGTCTGGGTAAACTGTAACTGCTTGCCGAAACCAGCATATGCTGTTCTAGGCGCCCCTGGCCACGCCCATAGCCGCGGGAAGTAGTGGTGCTTCAGCACCCCCTGAAAAATCTGAATTAAAAATATATATTAATAGAAACATTTATGATTTTTTCAAAATATATATTTTCAAAAAAGTAGTGCACTGGGCCTTTGCTAGTATTAGCGGACCGATATTGACATCTGTAGCAATGGGCAAAAAAAATGGTGGTTGTATAATTAGGAACAGTATCTTGCAGGATTCAATAGTTGGAATTGTAAGAGTTGTTGCTCTGTCCCTTTCTCTGTGATTGTCATTTTAATTGAATACAGAAAGAACAAAACCCTGTCCTCAAACATTTACATCAAAATGTGCAAAGTTATGGGCAAAGACACAAAACATCCACATCAAATTAAATATTTTTCTTGATTAAATAACATGGAAAACAACCACTTTTTGTGCAGTATTAATTTACCATCCTTACAAACCACTTTATGTAGGCTGTTTACATAGGCTGGTCATCTAGGTTTTTACCTGTAGACTTTCCTTCACCATGAAGAAAAACAATGCACAATACAGTAATTGAGTACATTGAGGCATCAAATGGTTTGTAATGATGTGATGAAATGTATGCACTCACTAGTTGCTCTGGATAAGAGCATCTACTAAAACGGAAAAGGAATGAATAGACCATTTTAATTTTTACATAAAAATAAGTTGCATTTGCAAAGTATTTCAAGAAACTGGAAAACATATATCAAGCAAGTACTTTTATATTCCACAAGTATTATCAGTTTAACTGTTTTGTACAGATAATTATCAGACTCAAGTTACAAATGCTGGTAAACACTCAAATGCATTTCGTTTTTAAAAAATCACAAAAGTAGTGCACTGGGCCTTTACTAGACCAATATAGATGTCTTCAGTGCAGGCAACAACGAAAAAATGTCTGCATCCCCAAACTACTTCCCGCCGCTATGCCCACGCTGCTGCATTATTAACACACACAGACACACCTGACCCCCTCCGGTTGGCCGTTACTGGGCCAGCCCAGACCTTGCTGTGGTTTCGTAAGCAACGCGAGCTGCAGCAGACTATAAAGCCACTGCTGATCTAACGGGGTGACTATCATCGTCATCAGAACGCACAAGCACAAGCACGCAGTAGCCTAGCCTAGTTATATTTCACCGGCGGATAACGGACACGGGACAGGACACTCGTCGTCACAATGTGAGTTCTCATACTGCGTGTTTGGTGACTGTTGAGTGGACTATGTTGGGCTAGTGCGTATTAAATATTGTATATATTTTTTCTTAAAACAAATGGGAACATTTTTGTTAGGTTTATTTGTTTTACTTAAATGTGTGTGGGACGAGAGTAATTCTATGGGTACGGTTTAGAAATCATTTTGTAGTTGTATACCAAAAATGAGAAAGAAAGTGTAATGTGGGTGTGACATTGACCCGAGCAGCAAAATTACGAAATGACGCATTGCTTGCGATCTCACGGAGAGAGAGAAGGTAGAAAGAGAGAGAGGGGAGGGAGAGAGAGTGTGTTTCTGAGCCACCCCTTTCATGTTTCGGTCTGCTGCATCAATATTAACCGGGTCCTGGCTCAGTAAAGGCAAGCACAGTGTGTTGTCCGCATTGAAACGCCACTGTTGGCTCGCTTCCAACCGTTAAATAACGGTTGCTAGCTGTTGAGTAACGGATTGTTTCTGCCCTGCAGTAGGTCAGTGATTGAAAAGGATCTAGTTAAGATCATTAAGATCATTATCTTTTCCACCGTGACCTCAGATAGCATTTTCTGCTGCTGTGGCTAGTACAGAGTATGATGATGCAGCAAAAATCTAGCTCTCTCTCTCCTATTTCTCCTCCTATCTCTCTCTCTCCTATTTCTCCTCCTATCTCTCTCTCTCTCCTATTTCTCTCTCTCTCCTATTTCTCCTCCTATCTCTCTCTCCTATTTCTCCTCCTATCTCTCTCTCCTATTCTCTCTCTCTCCTATTTCTCTCTCTTTCTCTCTCTCACACACACACCCCTCCCTGCTCACTCTCTCCATCTCAGAGGATAATGTGCCCCATTGTACCTCTGCAGAAAGCACCTTCACACACGCACACACACACACTTAGGGACAGTTAAAATGAACAACTCTGTGTGTGTGTGTGTGTGTCCTTAGGGAGTTCTTCTCAGGGCTGGTGGTGTTGGCTCTAATGGTTTCAGTTGGTGCTGAAGGTGGCGTCGGGTAAGACAACCTCTCCTTTTCAATGACCTTTACTGTGTGTGTGTGTGTGTGTGTGTGTATGTGTTAATAGTGTCTCATTGTGTCTCCTGTCCTCTAGCCCCCAGCAACAACTCCAGTTTCTGCTCCGAGTCAAAGGAATGTCTGGAGTATGAGCTGGTGTGCAAAACAGACGAATATGAGGTGAGTGGACACACAGACGGACACCTGCACCTACATGTTAAAAACGTCTCCTTCAATAATATGTGTGTGTGTGTCGGTCCGTCACTACAGTCCCACTCGTTGGGTGTCTACGGATGCGGAGGCCTACTTCATGGGGGGTGGGAGCAGCCATGGCCTTCAGGAGACTGTTCCAATACATCACTGGAGCCAACAACAGGGGTGAGGGAGGGAGGGAGGGAGAGAGGGAGAGAGGGAGAGAGGGAGAGAGGAGAGAGAGAGAGAGAGAGAGAGAGAGAGAGAGATCTCCTGTGTGTCTGAATTTTCACATTTGAGCACAATGTCGTCTACAAACGCATTGTCTACAGTACCAGTCAAAAGTTTGGACACACCTACTCATTCAAGGGTTTTTCTTTATTTTTACTATTTTCAACATTGTAGAATAATAGCGAAGACATCAAAACTATGAAATAAACATTTGGAATCATGTAGTAACCAAAAAAGTGTTAAACAAATCAAAATATATTTTATATTTGAGATTCTTCAAATAGCCCTTTGCCTTGATGACAGCTTTGCACACTCTTGGCATTCTCTCAACCAGCTTCACCTGGAATGCTTTTCCAACTTTCTTCAAGGAGTTCCCACATATGCTGAGCACTTGTCGGCTGCTTTTCCTTCACTCTGCGGTCCGACTCATCCCAAACCATCTCCAATTGGGTTGAGGTCGGGGGGATTGTGGAGGCCAGGTCATCTGATGCAGCACTCCATTACTCTCCTTCTTGGTAAAATAGCCCTTACACAGCCTGGAGGTGTGTTCGGTCATTGCCCTGTTGAAAAACAAATGATAGTCCCACTAAGCCCAAACCAGATGGGAAGGCATATCGCTGCAGAATGCTTTGGTAGCCATGCTGGTTAAGTGTGCCTTGAATTCTAAATAAATCACAGCCACTGTCACCAGCAAAGCACCCCCAACACCATAACACCTCCTCCTCCATGCTTTACGGTGGGAAATACACATGCGGAGATCATCCGTTCACCCACACCGCGTCTCACAAAGCCCCGGCGGTTGGAACCAAAAATCTCCAATTTGGACTCCAGACCAAAGGACAGATTTCCACCAGTCAAATGTCCATTGCTTGTGTTTCTTGGCCCAAGCAAGTCTCTTCTTATTGGTGTCCTTTAGTAGTGGTTTCTTTGCAGCAATTCGGCCGTGAAAGGCCTGATTCATGCGGTCTCCTCTGAACAGTTGATGTTGAGATGTGTCTGTTACTTGAACTCTGTGAAGCATTTATTTGGGCTGCAATTTCTGAGGCTGGTAACACTAATGAACTTATCCTCTGCAATAGAGGTAACTCTGGGTCTTCCTTTTCTTGTGGCGGTCCTCATGAGAGCCAGTTTCATCATAGCGCTTGATGGTTTTTGCAACTGCACTTGGAAGAAAGCGTTCAAGTTCTTGAAATTTTCCAGATTGACTGACCTTCATGACTTAAAGTAATGATGGACTGTCGTTTTTCTTTGCTTATTTGAGCTGTTCTTGCCATAATATGGACTTGGTCTTTTACCAAATAAGGCTATCTTCTGTATACCACCCCTACCTTGTCACAACACAACTGATTGGCTCAAAGGAAATAAATTCCACAAATTAACTTTTAAGAAGGCACACCTGTTAATTGAAATGCATTCCAGGTGACTATCTCATGAAGCTGGTTGAGAGAATGCCAAGAGTGTGCAAAGCTGTCATCAAGGCAAAGGGTGGCTACTTTGAAGAATCTCAAATACTTTTTTGGTTACTACATGATTCCATATGTGTCATTTCATGGTTTTGATGTCTTCACTATTATTCTACAATGTAGAAAATAGTAAAAATAAAGAAAAACCCTTGAATGAGTAGGCGTGTCCAAACTTTTGACTGGTAGTGTATGTTTGTGTCTGTACTATATGCCTCTAAATGCATGAGTGTGTACGCATGTCTGTCCCAGGTCTACAGATGGAGATGACTGCTCCAGTCCTGGTGAGGATCCCTGAGGAGACCAGGATGTGGGAACCAGCCATCTACACCCTCAGCTTCCTGCTTCCAGCAGCCTATCAGGAGAGGCCTCCCACACCCACCAATGACAAGGTGAGCCTGGCCCACCCAACCCTCCAATCAGAAATAGGTGGAATGAACACATCACACAATTCGTATTATTATGTATGCCATTTAGCAGAGGCGTTTATCCAATGCCACTTACAGTAGTAGTGAGTGCATATATTTCTAGTATGTGAGTGTGTGATCCCTACGGGAATTGAACCCACGAACTTGGCGTTCCTAGCTCACACTCTTACCAACTGAGCTACACATACTTGACTCCAGTGATATTGTCAACAGATGATGAATCAAGATGTTCTCTTCTGCTGTACAGCTATGGATATGAGAAGGTGCTCACAGGTGCTTGTCTGCTTCTCTACATACACTATCTATGAGGACACCCCTTCAAATTAGTGGATTCGACCTCACTAATGCTCTTGTGGCTGAATGGAAGCAAGTCCCCGCAACAATGTTCCAACATCTATGCGGAAAGCCTTCCCCAGAAGAGTGGAGGCTGTTATAGCAGCAAAGGGGGACCAACTCCATATTAATGCCCATGATTTTGGAATGAGATGTTCGAGGAGCAGGTGTCCACAAACTTTTGGACATATAGTGTACCTACACTGAGTGGACAAAACATTAAGAACACCTGCTCTTTCCATGACATAGACTGACCAGGTGAAAGCTATGATCCATTATTGATGTCACTTGTTAAATCCACTTCAATCAGTGTAGATGAAGGGGAGGAGACCGGTTACAGAAGGATTTTTTTAAGCCTTGAGACAATTGAGACATGGATTGTGTCGTGTGCCATTCAGAGGGTGAATTGGCAAGACAAAATATTTAAGTGTCTTTGAAACGGGGTATGGTAGTAGGTGCCAGGCTCGCCGGTTTGTGTCAAGAATTGCAACGCTGCTGGGTTTTTCACGCTCAACAGTATCCCGTGTGTATCAAGAATGGGAAGCATTGGAATCATCATGGGCCAGCATCCCTGTGGAACACTTTAGACACCTTCTGTTGTTCTAATGTTCTAGAGTTCTTTCTTTCTGAGGGGATAATGACTTGAATTCTATGGAATTGTGCCATGTCATTATGTCTGTGTGAACTGATCTAGGATCAGATTACCCCCCCCCTATGGAATTGTGCCATGTCATTATGTCTGTGTGAAGTGATCTAGGATCAGATTACCCCCCCCTATGGAATTGTGCCATGTCATTATGTCTGTGTGAAGTGATCTAGGATCAGATTACCCCCCCCCTATGGAATTGTGCCATGTCATTATGTCTGTGTGAACTGATCTAGGATCAGATTACCCCCTCTCTATGGAAGTGTAGGTGCGTAGCTATGGAGGCTGGAAGTTATCAGTGATGTTATAATGTGTTATTGTTGTTGTAATGTTTCTCTCTAGCTCTACTTTACGGAGATGCCCTCTATGGATGTGTACGTGCGTAGCTACGGAGGCTGGATGTTATCAGTGACCTCCAGGCTTCATGCTCACCTACTGACCAAGGAGCTGACCAGGGTCCAGGCTGATTACAACCACACCTACCACTACGGAGTGGGTTGCGACAGGTAGGTCAGAGTCCAGGCTGATTACAACCACACCTACCACTACGGAGTGGGTTACGACAGGTAGTTCAGGGTCCAGGCTGATACAACCACACCTACCACTACGGAGTGGGTTACGACAGGTAGGTCAGAGTCCAGGCTGATTACAACCTCACCTACCACTACGGAGTGGGTTACGCAGGTAGGTCAGGGTCCAGGCTGATTACAACCCCACCTACCACTACGGAGTGGGTTTACGACAGGTAGGTCAGAGTCCAGGCTGATTACAACCCCACCTACCACTACGTAGTGGGTTACGACAGGTAGGTCAGGGTCCAGGCTGATTACAACCCCACCTACCACTATGGAGTGGGTTACGACAGGTAGGTCGGGGTCCAGGCTGATTACAACCACAACGGCCTCCACTACGTAGTGGGTTCACGACAGGTAGGTCAGGGTCCAGGCTGATTACAACCCCACCTACCACTACGGAGTGGGTTACGACAGGTAGGTCAGGTTCCAGGCTGATTACAACCCCACCTACCACTACGGAATTCGGGTTACGACAGGTAGGTCAGGTTCCAGGCTGATTACAACCCCACCTACCACTACGGAGTGGGTTACGACAGGTAGGCCTAATCTAATCTCAGATACACACACACATTCTGATCTCAGAAATACACACACACCCCTCCTCCTCTCTCTCTCTCTCTCTCTCTCTCTCTCTCTCTCTCTCTCTCTCTCGCTTTCCACCTCTCTCTCTCTCTCTCTGCTTTCCACCTCTCTCTCTCTCTCTCTCTCTCTCTCTCTCTCTCTCTCTCTCTCTCTCTCTCTCTCTCTCTCTCTCTCTCTCTCTCTCACTCTCTCTGTCTCTGTCCCTCTCTCTCTCTATCCCACTTCCTATGTGACCCCCTCTCTCTTTTCTCTCTCTCTCTCTCTCTCTATCTATCCCACTTCCTATGTGAACACCCCCCTCTCTCTCTCTCTGTCAGTATTGATTCTGTCCTGTGTTTCTCTCCAGTCCTCTGAAGCTGCTGAACAGACACACGAGGTGTGTCGTAGCTGAGGGAGAGCCGTCTGCTCCTGACCCCCAGGAACCAACCCCACCACACACACCTACCCCCACGCACACACCCGCCTACACACACCCAACGCCACAAACACACCCAACGCCACACACACACCCGGCACACACACCCAACGCCACACACAACCCCCAGCACCATCTCTGACTCCCCCTCAGATCTCCCCGCCAACCGGCCACCAACCCCCCTCCCAGGCCCCCCGAGGTGGTGACCCCGTCTCAGAGCCCAGTGGTCGGGGAGACCCCCTCGGCCAACAGCTCTGACCCCCAGGCGGACAACCCCTGGAACAACACTGTAGAGGCCTCCCTGGAGGACACCCCCTCTGTTAACTCTGTAGACGGCCCCACTAACCTCAACCTGGCCTAGCCCTAGAATATTATATATGGCCCTGAACAGTAGAGGGGTATGGAGGGGTGCTGTGGTGATGGAGCTCATTCAGTTAGAAGTCCATTTGGGATTGGGCCCTTGCCTCAGTATTTACTGTAATACACCACCACCCCTACTGGTGTCAGGTGAGTGTTACTACATAATAGATTTATTCACCTGCTGCTGACCTGCTCTCCATGTTACCACGCTCAGCTGACCTCCCTCTCCATGTTACCACGCTCAGCTGACCTCCTCTCCATGTTACCACATTCAGATGACCTGTTATTTATGTATCATATAAATTAATTAATCAATCAACAAATCAACAACGCTCTTGGATCTGCTTACCATATCCCTCCTTCCATAATGAAATGTTAGCCCTGCATAAGAACTGTGTTGGTTTGATAGTTGGTGTTAAGGATACTGCTGCAGTAGATGCTGATAGCCAGTTAATTAACAGACGACCAAAGAAGGAGAACCTATAGGATGAAATGAGACCAGACTATATAGTTGTAGATGGTAGAACAGAAGACAATATGATAGAACAACAGTATTGTAGATCTAACCCTGGCCAATGGCGTGCTGTAGATCTAACCCTGGCCAATGGTAGTGCTGTAGATCTAACCCTGGCTAATGGCAGTGCTGTAGATCTAACCCTGGCCAATGGCAGTGCTGTAGATCTGGCCAATGGCAGTGCTGTAGATCTAACCCTGGCCAATGGCAGTGCTGTAGATCTAACCTGGCCAATGGCAGTGCTGTAGATCTAACCCTGGCCAATGGCAGTGCTGTAGATCTAACCCTGGCCAATAGCAGTGCTGTAGATCTAACCCTGGCCAATGGCAGTGCTGTAGATCTAACCCTGGCCAATGGCAGTGCTGTAGATCTAACCCTGGCCAATGGCAGTGCTGTAGATCTAACCCTGGCCAATGGCAGTGCTGTAGATCTAACCCTGGCCAATGGCAGTGCTGTAGATCTAACCCTGGCCAATGGCAGTGCTGCCTAGCAGTATGGAGCTTTATTCTCCTGTATCATTATTTATTGTTTACAGATAGACTGATTTATTTCTGTCCCACGGACTAGACTCATTGTCGTCTCAATTATGTATTTATCTGTAATGATTTATACATTTATTCTGTGTAGTTTGCTGAGCCGCCTTTACATTCAGCTTGATATCAGTCGGTAGTGTGTAATTACTCACCATGGTGTCTATATGATTCTATGGTGTGTGTGAGAATGCTTAACTTGTATCATTATTAAAATAGTAGAAATGTAACAATTAAAAGTGATTGACTGATGTTTAATCTGTAGTTGTACCTGAGAGGGTTTCTGTTAGTGTGGTTGTGATATCTGTCAAATCCTGAGGATGGCGCAATAAAACACTAAAACAAACATACTGAGTCATGTAATTATTATTGTGTGGCTTTGGACTTCACTAAACCAGAGTTCATAAACGTACATGGCTTCATAGACTTGTCTTCAATGATTCCCAGACCCAGATTAAACCTAGTCCTGGACTAAAACACCCTTTTTGGAGATTGGTGTTTAATCAAGGACTAGGTTTAATCTTTGTCTGGGACACCAGTTTATAAATGTAAAGTCACAGATCAGGAGGGAGCATGTAGTCTTGAGGTCAGTCGATGTTCATTCAACCACATTTTGACTCAATTAACCCTAGTCAGGATTAAACCTACTCCTGGATTAATCTAATCTGCGAAAACAGCCCACAAAAATGAGTTTCCCGGCCCCAGATTACAGCTCTACTCCTGGGCCCTGGTATTCAAAAGTAGCTCAGAGTAGTTTCCGGCCCCAGATTACAGCTCTACTCCTGGGCCCTGGTTTCATAAAGTACCTCAGAGTAGTTTCGGCCCCAGATTACAGCTCTACTCCTGGGCCCTGGTATTCATAAAGTACCTCAGAGTAGTTTCCCGGCCCCAGATTACAGCTCTCTCCTGGGCCCTGGTATTCTTAAAGTAGCTCAGAGTAGTTTCCCGGCCCCAGATTACAGCTCTACTCCTGGGCCCTGGTATTCATAAAGTAGCTCAGAGTAGGAGTGCTGATCTAAGATCAGGCCCCTACCTATCGTCTAAAAGACTAAATGTATCATAGATCATAATCCTTTGACTAACACATGATCAATTTAGCGTAATCTTAAACAATAAAATACTCAGTAAAACACAAAGAAAACACCATCTCAGTGTAGGGGTTGGGTTTTATTAAAACAGAAGAGAGATAGGCTACACGTCATGATGTTCGGGTCAGAAGGTGGACTGTGTGTGTTCTGTCAGGGAGCTGTGTGTTAGCAGTGTGTTTCAGTATTGACACCATCACAGGTCGTGGTCAGGGCCGGGTGTTACCTTCCTGGGGATGTGTTGGGAGGGGGTGGGTGCTGTGTGTGTGTGTGTGTGAGCGTGTGTGTGTGTGAGCGTGTGTTTGGGGGGTAGGGGAGGTAGGGGGTAGGGGGTTTCGTGGTCCTGGAGAGTGTTGTGGCGTGGATCAGAGAAATCACTATATGGGAACTATGGTAATATCACCGGTAGAGACTTTACCTGGAGGAGAGTGTGAGAGAGAAGAGAGAAAGAGAGAGAAAAAAAAAGACATTGAAGTAACAAAATTTTTGTTTCAATGTTGTAACTTCCATGGTGGAGCTGGTCTAGTGATTATATATCTATGTTCACCTTCCATGGTGGAGCTGGTCTAATGATTATATCTCTATGTTCACCTTCCATGGTGGAGCTGGTCTAGTGATTATATCTCTATGTTCACCTTCCATGGTGGAGCTGGTCTAATGATTATATCTCTATGTTCACCTTCCATGGTGGAGCTGGTCTAATGATTATATCTCTATGTTCACCTTCCATGGTGGAGCTGGTCTAATGATTATATCTCTATGTTCACCTTCCATGGTGGAGGAGCTGGTCTAGTTATTATATCTCTATGTTCACCTTCCATGGTGGAGGAGCTGGTCTAGTTATTATCATCTCTATGTTCACCTTCCATGGTGGAGGAGCTGGTCTAGTTATTATATCTCTATGTTCACCTTCCATGGTGGAGGCTGGTCGAGAAGCTGGAGGTCTGCCGGCGCCCGATGACATCTATCGTGGAACCTCCGCTGGACACAGTGCCGCCTCCTGATGATACTGTAGCTGTGCCTCCCTCCATGGCTGCTCCCCCGCCGGACACCATTGCAGGGCCTCCTGATGACATCATGGCTGCTCCCCCGCCGGACACCATTGCAGGGCCTCCTGATGACATCATGGCTGCTCCCCTCGGACACCATTGCAGGGCCTCCTGATGACATCATGGTTGCTTCCCCGCCCGGACACCATTTCGGGTCCTCCTGATGACACCGTGGCTGGTCCCCTGGTGCCCACAGTGGCTGGTCCTGGTGCCACGTGGCTTCTCCCCCACCGACACCATCGCGGCACCTCCTGATGACACAGTGGCTGGTCCTGATGAACCGTGGCTGGTCCTGATTGACACCGTGGCTGGTCCCGATGACACAGTGGCTGGTCCTGATGACACCGTGGCTGGTCCTGATGACACCGTGGCTGGTCCTGATGACACCGTGGCTGGTCCTGATGACACCGTGGCTGGTCCTGATGACACCGTGGCTGGTCCTGATGACACCGTGGCTGGTCCTAATGACACCGTGGCTGGTCCTGATGACACCGTGGCTGGTCCTGAGTGACACCGTGGCTGGTCCTGATGACACCGTGGCTGGTCCTGATGACACCGTGGCTGGTCCTGATGACACCGTGGCTGGTCCTGATGACACCGTGGCTGGTCCTGATGGCACCGTGGCTGGTCCTTATGACACCGTGGCTGGTCCTGATGACACCGTGGCTGGTCCTGATGACACCGTGGCTGCTCCCCCCACCAACACTATCGCCGACGCCTCCTGATGATGCCGTGCCACTTCCTATGCCATACCGCTCACCTCCTGATGATGCCATTACCGCCTCCTGATGATGCCGTGCCGCCTCCTGATGACGGCGTGCTGCTTCCTGATGACGCCATACCCGCCTCCTGATGATGCCGTACCGCCTCCTGATGGCGCCCGTGACCGCCTCCTGATGGTGCCGTGCCGCCTGCTGATGGCGCCGTGCCGCCTCCTGATGGCGCCGTGCCGCCTACCCTGATGGCGCCAGTGCCGCCTGCTGATGACTACCGTGCTGCCAGCTGATGGGCCATACCACCTCCTGATGGCGCCGTGCCGCCTACTGATAGCGCCGTGCTGCCAGCTGACGGCGCCATCGCCTCCTGATAACGCCCGTGCCGCCTCCTGATGGCGCCCGTGCCGCCTCCTGATGGCGCCCGTGCTGCCTCTCTGATGGCGCCATCGTGCCGCCTCCTGATGGTGCCGTGCCGCCTGCTGATGACCGCCCGTGCCGCCTCCTGATGGTGCCCGTGCCGCCTGCTGATACACCGTGAGTTGCACCGGCTGTGCCTCCCTCCATGGCTGCACCTCCTCCTGAACTGCTAGAGGAGACCTCTGTGACAGTGGTCTTAGTATCACCATGCCTCCCTCCATGGCTTGCTCCCCCCCCCGGACATCGCTTCGTGGAACCTCTGCCGGACACCGTGCCTCCTCCTGGTGGCGCAATGCTGCCTCCTGATGGCGCCGTGCCTCCTCCCTGATGGCGCAGTGCACTCCTCCTGTTTGCGCCGTGCCCACTCCTTCTGATGGCGCCGTGCCTCCTCCTGATGGCGCAGTGCCTCCTCCCTGTTTGCGCCGTGCCTCTCCTCCTGTTTGCGCCGTGCCTCCTCCTGATGGCTACCGTGCCTCCTCCTTGCACCATGCCTCCTCCCTGTTTGCGCCGTGCCGCGCCTCCTGATGACACCGTGGCTGATCCCCCCCCCGGACACCATTCGCGGGGCCTCCTGATGACATCATGGCTGCCCCGCCCCCAGAACTGCTGGAGGAAGAGCTAGTGGAGCATCAACATGGAACTTCCTCCAATCTCCACCCCTCCTACTACTCCCCTCCCGATGATTTCCCCTCCGACACAATGGTTCTGGTCACAACAGTCTTACCTGAGTACATAGATAGCACATGTTAATAAGGCGTTTAAAACATTTAGATATAAAGCAGTAGTCCGTCACAGTGGGGGCGTCATATTACCCAAAAACACGGAAATGCTTCCAATGATTTTTTCCGCCATTCATTTTTCACATCGTGTGAATTTTACAAACACTTCAAACGAAGTGGGTGTTTGGTGTGGTCTTACAGTGCATTGGGAAAGTATTCAGTCTCCTTCCCTTTTTTCCACATTTTGATTACATTACAGCCTTATTCTAAAATTGGTTAAATAAATATTTTCCTCATCAATCTACACACAATACCCCATAATGACAAAGTGAAAACAGGTTTGTAGAAATGTTTGCGAATTTATTACAAATAAAAAACCTTATTTATACTTTATTTTACATAAGTATTCAGACCGCTTTGCTATGAGACTCGAAATTGAGCTCAAGTGCATCCCTGTTTCCATTGATCATCCTTGAGATGTTTCTACAACTTGATTGGAATCCACCTGCGGTAAATTCAATTGATTGGACATGATTTGGAAAGGCACACTGTTATATAAGGTCCCACAGTTGACAGTGCATGTCCTTAAAACACCATGAGGTCGAAGGAGGTGTCCGTAGAGCTCCGGTTATTCAGGACTGTGTTGGGGCACAGATCTTGGGAAGGGTACCAAAACATTTCTGCAGCATTGAAGGTCCCAAAGAACACAGTGGCCTCCATCATTCTTAAATGGAAGAAGTTTGGAACCACCAAGACTCTTCCTAGAACTGTCCCAAACTGAGCCAATCGGGGAGAGAAGGGCCTTGGTCAGGGGAGGTGACCAAGAACCCGATGGTCACTCTGATAGAGCTCCAGAGTTCTCTCTCTGGAGATGGGAGAACCTTCCAAAGGACTACCATCTCTGCAGCACTCCACCAATCAGGCCTTTATGATAAGTGGCCCGGCCGGAAGCCACTCACTCAGTAAAGAGCATATGACAGCCCACTTAGGTTTGCCAAAAAGGCACCTAAAGGACTCTCAGAACATGACAAACAAGATCTCGTCTGATGAAACCTCGATTGAACTCTTTGGCCTGAATGCCAAGCATCACGTCTGGGAAACCTGGCACCATCCCTACGGTGAAGCATGGTAGTGGCAGCGTCATGTGTGGGGATATTTTTCCACGGCAGGGATGGGAGATATCAATCGGGGAAAGATGAGGCGGAGCAAAAGGAGATCCTTATGAAAACCTGCTCCAGAGCGCTCAGGACCTCAGACTGGGGAATGTTCACCTTCCAACAGGACACGACCTAAGCACACAGCCAACCACAGGTGCTTCGGGATAAGTCTCTATGTCCTTGAGTGGCCCAGCCAGAACCCAGACTTGAACCCGATCGAACATCTCTGGAGAGACCTGAAAATAGCTGTGCAGCAACAGCTCCCCATCCAACCTGACAGAGCTAGAGGCTCTGCAGAGAAGAATGGGAGAAACTCCTCAAATACAGGGTGTCACGCTTGTAGCGTCATACCAAAGAAGACTCGAGGCTGTTTTTTATGTTTTATTTTTGTGCAAAAATGTCTAAAAACCTGTTTTTGCTTTGTCATTAAGGGATTGCTGTGTGTAGATTGATGGGGGGAAAAAACAATTTAATAGCAATTTTCGAATAAGGCTGTGGCGTCAACAAAATCAAGGGGCTGAATACTTTTCGAATGCGCTGTACCTTGGGGTGGCGTTTTCATAGCCGTGTAATTTCTCTCAGACAGTGTGAGTTTTAGCAATATATTCGCCTCAATTTACTCTAAAACATTTGGCATGCTAATTGTTGATAAAAGTTACCTTTGCCGAGAGAGATTTGACGGTTATCAACGTCATGCCAGTGTAAGCCTACGAAACACAGACCCTTTATATAAAAGTAGTTCTAAAATCCCAGATGTAAAAATCAATGGTGAAAAAAACTATTGGAACCATTTTCTGGGTTTTATGACTCATACTGTGGTACTCAGTACTTGATAAGAGCTGTGATTCGATAACTTTGTATTTCACATTTCATGCCATGGGCTGAGGGAGTTTCCTAACTAACTAACTATCAAGTTTTACCTGAAAACCTCCCGGCCCCTCCAGAGATCCACTCATGCCCCCCCCCCAGGTCAGCCCCTCCAGAGACCACCATGCCCCCCTCCCAGGTCAGCCCTCCTCCAGAGACCATGCCCCCTCCCAGGCCGGCTCCCCTCCAGCAAATGCTTATACTGTTGGATCTCCATCTCCTAGGCGACTCTTGATGTTCAGAAGGATCTGGGAGAGCGGCGTGAGAGGGGGGAGGTTGAGAGTGAGGGGGAGAGGGAGAGAGGAGAGGGAAGGGGGGAAAGGAAGCGAGGGAGAAAAGTGGAGAGGTATTTTGCGATTGAGCCGGCATTCGCAGAGCTTACCATGGATGCGATCTCTGTGAATGCTAGGGAAAGTAACGCATTAGTGGGCTGTCTGTATCGCTGCTCTGTAACCCGCCTTGGATTGAATCCCTAATCACTGTTTGTGGGTGATTCAGTATAGAGGATATGGTTACTGTCACCTGGTAGTCCTGTCTCTGCTCAGTGATTCAGTATAGAGGCATGGATTACTGTACCTGGTAGTCCTGTCTCTGCTCAGTGATTCAGTATAGAGGTATGAGTTGCTGTACCTGGTAGTCCCTGTCTCTGCTCAGTGATTCAGTACTTAGAGGTATGGTTACTTGTACCTGGTAGTCCCTGTCTCTGCTCAGTGGTGCTGGCCCTGATGGAGGTCAGTTCTCCCTCCCAGGCCCATCACCTTGCCGGCTATACCCAGACAGACGCTGCTGGAACTGGGACTGAACCTCCACCAGCCTGGCTTCCAGGTTTGCCATCTGGAGGATGGGGAGGGTGGGGGGACACACAAGAGATGAGACCACGAAGGACACATACACACACAGATACACAAAACACACACACACACACACACACACACATTTAGCATGATAGGGATTGGAAACAGAAGATGTGTATAAATGGGGACACTGTGTGTGTGTGTGTGGCATTAATGTGTGTGTGTGTGTGTGTGTGTGTGTGTGTGTGTGTGGAGCGTGTTTAAGTGTTCTTGTGGGGACCAGACATTTTGTTGGTCCCTACAAGGTCAAATGCTATTTCTTAGGGGTTTAGGGTTGGGGTTAGAATTAGTGTTATGGTTAGAATTAGGTTTAGGGTTAGGAGCTAGGGTTAGGGTTAGGGTTAGAATTAGGTTTTTAGGGTTAAGAGCTAGGGTTAGGGTTAGGGTAAGAGTACGGGTTAGGGGTTAGGGGTTGGGGGTTTGGGGAAAATAGGATTTTGAATGGGACTGAATTGTGTGTGTGTGTGTGTGTGTGTGTGTGTGTGTGTGTGTGTGTGGACGTGTTTAAGTGTTCTTGTGGGGACCAGACATTTTTGTTGGTCCCTACAAGGTCAAATGCATTTCCTAGGGGGTTTAGGGTTAAGGTTAGAATTAGTGTTATGGTTAGAATTAGGTTTGGGGTTAGGAGCTAGGGTTAGGAGCCTAGGGTTAGGGTTAGGGGTTAGGGTTAGAATTAGGTTTGGGGTTAAGCAGCTAGGAGTTAGGGTTAGGGTAAGAGTACGGGTTTGGGGTTAGGGGTTTGGGGAAAATAGGATTTTGAATGGGACTGAAGTGTGTTGTGTGTGTGTGTGTGTGTGTGTGTCGTGTGTGTGTGTGTGTGTGTGTGTGACTCACCCCCCATCGTAGACCCCGTATTCCATCTGTAGGGTCACCGGTAGCGGTTCCCGTAACTCTGTCATCTCTGAGCGTGGTCCTAGTGGTCGTCTCAGTCACCGCCGCTGACTCTGCCTGCTTCATCTCCACCTGTCCACACACACACACACACACACACAGAGACACGTCACACACACACACAGAGGCTACGTCATACACACACACACACAAACACACACACACAGACACACACACACACACACACACACAGAGCCACGTCACACACACACAGAGACCACGTCACACACACACACACACAGACATGTCACACACACACATACAGCACCTCTGATACATGTTTTTAACGTTGGCCTGTGGTAGTGCCTGCGTTGGCGTGGTAACAGACCCTGTTTGGTGTACCAGGCCTCGGCCTGTCTGCGGGTTTTTCTCCACGGCCGACTCGCCCACTCCGACCTGACTTCAGCCAGCATCAGAGACAAGTCCTGGCTCTTAGCAGCCTGGACATCCACCTTCACCTGGCCGCTCATCCCCCCACGCATGGACAACAGCTCCTAGAGAGGTCACAGCTCAGGGGGTTAGGGGTCAGGGGGTTAGGGGTCAGAGGTTGGGTCAGAGGGTTGGGGTCAGAGGGTTAGGTGGAGGGTTAGGGGTCAGAGGGTTAGGGGTCAAGGGTTAGGGGTCCAGAGGGTGAGAGAGAAAGAACTAAGAGATACACAGAGGAGAGAAATAGACAGAGAGAGAAACAGAGAAAAAGAGAAAAAGACAGGTGGGCCTTCACCTCTTCATGGCTCTTCGTCATGGGGAGCCGTTCCTTCCTCGTACCCCTGCAGGTCACTGCATCATGGCTGTGATGTTCATCTCAAACTCCCGCTGCAGGTTCCCTCCAGACCCCGATGTCCCCCCTCCACACACTGGCGCAAAGACTTCTCATTCTCCCATCTGGCAGAGATACAGTGAATAGAGGCGACACCATATTCAGTGTGACAGAATCATTTCTGTTCTACACCATACATTTCTATCAGAGCGTCTTGTAGCGTTCTCCTGAACAGGCCCAGAGAGGCGGGTGAGAATCCGTTAGCTCTTTGGGGTTTTAGGCTGGGTGTCTGTAAATCACTTTGTGACAGCTGCTGATGTAAAAAGGGCTTTAAGAAATGACTGAGATTGATTGATTGATTAATTGATTGATTGATAACTGCAAGATAAGGCCCAATAGTACTATTTCATAGCCTACACGCTACACACAGTGAGCATTTCAACCATAGAAACAGAATCCAATCTAGTGATATGATTTCAACACCGGACCAGGAAAACTTCGATAACTGCCATGGTTTTTGTTATAAGAAATATACACTACATGGCCTAAAAGTATGTGGACACGTGCTTGGCGAACATCTCATTCCAAAACCATAGGCATTCATATAGAGTTGGTCCCCCCTTTTGCTGTAATAACAGCCTCCTCTCTCTTCTGGGAAGGCTTTCCACTAGATGTTGGAACATTGCTGCGGGGACTTGCTTCGTTCAGCCACAAGAGAACATTAGTGAGGTTGGGCACTGATGTTGGGCGATTAGGACTGGCTCTCGGTCGCGTTCCAATTCATCCCAAAGGTGTTCGTGATGGGGTTCAGGTCAGGGCTCTGTGCAGGCAGTCAGGTTTCTTCCACACCCGTCTCGACAACCCATTTCTGTATGGACCTCGCTTTGTGCATGGGGGGCATTGTCATGCTGAAACAGAAAGGGTCTTCCTCAAACTGTTGCCACCTAGTTGGAAGCACAGAATCGTTTAGAATGTATTTGTATGCTGTTGCGTTGAGATTTCCCTTCACTAAAACTGGTGAAGTGTGATTCATCACTCCAGAGAATGTGTTTCCACTGCTTCAGAGTCCAATGGGGGCGAGTTTTTGCACCATTCCAGCCGACTTTGCCAATGCGAATGGTGATCTTAGGCTTGTGTGCGGCTGCTCGGCCATGCAAACCCATTTCATGAAGCTGCTGGCGAACAGTTATTGTGCTGGCGTTGCTTCCGGAGGCAGCTTGGAACTCAGTGTGAGTGTTGCAACCCGGGACAGGCGATTTTTACATGCTCTGGCGCTTCAGCACTTGGCGGTCCTGTTCTGAGCTTTGTGCTACCCCGCGGCCCGAGCGTTGTTGCTTCTAGGCGTTTCCACTTCACAGTAGCAGCACCCTACAGTTGGCCGGGGCAGCACTAGAAGGAGTAGAAATTTGACGAACTGAGATGTTCGGAAAGATGGCATCCTCTGACAGTGCCACGTTGAAAGTCACTGAGCTCTTCGTAAGGGGCCATTCTATTGCCAATGTTTGTCTATGGAGATTGCATGGCTGTGTGCTCGATTTTATACACCTGTCAGCAACAAGTGTGGCTGAAATAGCCTAATCCACTAATATTAAGGGGTGTCCACATACGTTTGTATATATAGTGTATGTTTTGTAATCTGAGAGTGATAGATAATTAAGAAATCAGCTGGGTTACAACTACAACAAAGTCCCTATAGAAGTAGCCTATGATAACAGTGAGCATTTAATCTCCCAAGCACAGCTGTTAGCCTGGGTTAACTGTCTGTTTGTGCTATCGTTCCACTCCTTGCCACTCCATGTTTGGAATGTGACACGTAGTAAAAAGGAGTGGAACGTTAGCACAAACACACTGGGTTCCAGGCTAACAGCTGTGTCTTCTAATTCACGTATTTGCCATTTCCTGACGACAAATTGTCCAATAGACTGGGGCTATAGGAGAAGATCAGTATGAAGTCATGAATAGAGTTGACTGGACCATCTATAGGATACAGCTGATTGAATTATTTCCTTTATTGGTATCTACTTCATTGAGACATAGTGTATTTATTTTTGATTCATTCTATAGGTTACAACTGTGTGGGAGTGGTGTGTAAAGATACATTAATTAATTAATTAATTCATCCATTCATCCATTCATACATCCATAACTATCCATCCATCCATCCTACTTGACTCTGAAGTCGTCAGCAGTCAGCTTGGCATTGTCTATCTCCACAGCAATCTGAGTGTTCTGTATCAGGAAACCCATGAGCTGCAGACAGAGACAGGAGTCAGCCACAGTGTGTGTGTGTGTGTGTGTGTGTGTGTGTTTGTGTGTATGCACATGTTTAACTATTCTTGTGGGGACCAGAAGTCCCCACAAGAATAGTAAACGAACAAACATTTGACCAACTGGGGACATTTTGTTACTCAATAACGTACCCATAATGTACTCAAACATATATGACTATATCATAATGTACTCAATAACATACCCATAATGTACTCAAACATATATGACTATATCATAATGTACTCAATAACGTACCCATAATGTACTCAAACATATATGACTATATCAAATATAGATAAGATCATCTACAATACTGGATATTATTTTTGGGAAAAAAACATCCCAAAACATTTCGCAGTGGGCACATACTGTATGTCAATTCAACGTCTGTCCCACGTTGGTTCAACGTAATTTCATTGAAATGACGTGGAAACAAAAGTTGATTGAACCAGTGTGTGCCCAGTGGGCTAGTTCTTGTGCGCTTTTACGCACAACTTGTACAAATGGCAAGCGCGCTAAGAGAGAGGGGAGAGAGACGGAGAGAGATAGTTTTAAAGCCTACCTGCTCCTTGAGTGGTTTGAGTGTTGCGTTGTAGATGGTCAGGTCGTGCGCCTCGACCTTGTTGAAGGTGAAAGTCTTCAGCTTCTCCTCCAGCTGGTGGTTGGTGGCCTCCAGCTGGCGAACCTTCTCCATGTAGGTTGCCAGGCGGTCGTTCAGGTTGTGCATGTGCTGCTTCTCGTTACCGGCGAACCCGAGGGACTTGTCCCCAACACCTCCACCGAATCCGAAACCTCCTCCTTCGCCGCCACCACCGCCACCGGAGCTCATCCCACTGCCGCCGCCACCGGAGCTCATCCCACTCCCCAGACCGGCCATGTGGCTGGAGGATGACATCCTGAACCCTCCTCCTCCACTACCTCCACCGGCTCCAAAGCCGTTCCCGAAGCCGAGACTAGCGCCTCCGCCCCCGGCCCCTATCCCCATTCTGCCCCCGAAACTGGAGCGTATTGACGACCCCCGGAGGAGGACAAGGCCATCTTCCGGCTCCCGAACCCGGAGAAAGAGTTAGCGGAGAACCGCTGCTTCCCGGACAGACTCATGGATCACGACTACTAACAATGACTACCGAGAGAAAGACACTTCCTATCTTTCGGTCTTCTGTCCTCTACCGCTGCTGCTGCTGCTGAGGTTGCGAGAGTCTGAAGACGCTGAGCGAGCCTGTGACCGCGGCTTCTGTCACCGCGCTTCAAGTGTTAATATCCTGCGCAATAAGTGATGGATATATATATAGCGGGACTGGCTCGCTCTCCACGCCCCTGTAAAGCGCAATTGCTACTGGTAGCCGAACTCCCCAGCCCCAGGCCAATGTTCCATGATCTTTTGGGTGGAGCTGAAGGAACAGGGAGGTGAACTGTGTATTAATGTGACTGTCACGTGACTAAGGGCGTGGCACTGCACGCATGACACCCACAGGGCTCTGGGGGAAAAGCAGTGCACTATGTAGGAATATGGTGCTATTTGGGACGTATCCACAAGTGTTTTTCTATGACTTTTACATAATGGTCCATTAGGGCGGTTCTCATTGAGGGAAAATCATTATTCTGCATCTTTGGTGTGTGTGTGTGTGTGTGTGTGTGTGTGTGTGTGTGTGTGTGTGTGTGTACCATTTGGTGTGCCCGTGTGTGTAGGTGATGAACATGACAGTTCATGATTGATTGTTGATTTAACTCCAATGTAATAACAGATGCCTGGTTTGAACCGGCCTCCATGGCACAGAAAGTGATTCAATGCAAGCCACACTTGAATTTATGTAACCCTATCAAGATGCCCCCTGATGATCTCTTTTACACTTTTTGCTGACCGATTCCAACAGATTTTATCGTCCCAAATTAATAAAATAAAATACACAGAATAGAGGAGATACCCTTCGGGACAAATTCCTTCTTCGATTCCACCCACAGTGGGGAGAGATCTCTCCTTTCGCGCTCCCACGGTTTGCAGCCAGCGCATTCACGTTGCCTGCAGCTGTGTGCAAAAAAAATAAGTGGCCCGGTTGCATTTCTTTACCCGGAGCAAAGCGGTTGGATGTTCTTGTTGTTGTTCATCACAGCGAAAGTCATCAAATGAAGCATAACTACATTTGCATGAAGCGTCGAAGGGAACGAATCGTTTAAATGCACATATCAAAGATAGGTTTCTTTGAAGTGTTGTCCTCGCCGACCCCCTTGTGCGCATTGCACAGCTCGAGGCCTCCCCCACCCGTG
>NW_025534144.1:145000-167500 GCF_020615455.1 Coregonus clupeaformis
TGTGTGTGTTTGTGTGTTTGTGTGTTTGTGTGTTTGTGTGTGTTTGTGTGTGTTTGTGTGTGTGTGTGTATGTGTGCATCCATTCCTGTATGTATATATATATATATTTATTTTGGCTTGCCAGGCCTCTTGCTGTGCCACAGGTGTCCTGGTAACGTGAAGGCGTCGACGCTCATGGACATGGTCTTGGACGGGATACAGCTGAACTGTTTCCTGTCGGAGCTGTACTTATAGATGGACTCACCAGGGCGGGGCTTACGACACGCGGGCCCACCCCGGCCAATCGGATGAGCTCTGTCAGTCTCGGGGCTCATGGTGTAGACGGCTTCGGAACTGACAGCTGGAATCACGGAACAGAATCAGGGAAGTGGTTGGCTGGACTCTTCTCCATCTCCTGGTGGGGGAATGGGGAGAAAACAATGTGTGTGTGTGTGTGTATAAAAACTTGTCTTCAGTGGGTGTTTGTACTGTGTGTCTGTGCACTTTTGGCAGTATTTCAAAGAAAAATAATTTGAAGTCAGGTTTGGTTAGTTAGTAGTGTGTGTATGTATAACCCTATATGGGTTGTGTGATTTACAGTGATGACTACCAACCTCCACCATCTTGTTCTTCTGAGTCTCGTTGACCTTGCCAGCCAGACAGCAGCGAGACAGGGGCGTTGTGGATGATGAACTTATTGGACGTGAAGCTCGGCTCCTTGAACAGTTTGGGCCCTGGGCACACACACACACACACACACACACACACACACACACACACACACACACACACACACACACACACACACACACACACACACACACACACACACACACACACACACAGGTACAGTACACACAGGCACACACAGGTACCCACAAACACATACAAGCAAGTTTAGATTTGATTTAGGGTGCAACAGTTTTATAACAGGACAATACTTTGACATCATTCCATTTCCTATCACATGGTGTCATACCGGAGTATTCTGGGATGGAAGGGGAGGAGCCATTGGAGCGATCTCCCAGTCCTTATCTCCGTTCTGATTGGCCAGTCGGCTCGGTGACATCAGACGGGAGGGCGAATCAGGGCGGCTGGAAGAGAGGAAGGGAGAGGAGAGGAGAGGGAGAGGAGAGGAGAGGAGAGGGAGAGGAGAGGAGAGGAGAGGAGAGAGGAGAGGAGAGGAGAGGAGAGGAGAATAAGTGGTTACCCGTCTAAGGAATCTGACATGTTTTAAATCAGGAATGGGAAACTGGCATTTCTCCCCCAAAATAACAAAACAATTATTGGGACTCAGTCGGGAGTTAGAATAGTACAATACACAAGGTGCCATTTTGAAATTTGGTTGCATCAGCAGTTTTCTCTTGTTTTGTCAGTCACTGACAGTCACTATATTAGCAAATTCCAGCTAAATGTTTTTAGATTGCTAAATTAGTCTAGTGGCCAGCTATGTAAACTTGTAATCATGGTCGAATTACCGGCCCCATTGATTTTTCTCCACCCAATGGCAAAATGTGGAATTGCAGGAAATTAGTTGTAACATTTCCAACTCTTGGATGTGGGTACGTAGATGTGTGAGCAACTCGGCCCCTTATGATGAGTTCAGATTTTTTTGTGGCACCCACCCCCATTAAAGTTGCCCATCCTGTTTTAAATGAATTGTTGTTTTCACTTCTATGGTAGTTGTGAATGGTTCAGTTGGCCTTTTTTTATACCCTGGATGAATGAATATACCAGAGAGAGAGAGCGAGAGCGAGAGAGCGAGAGAGAGAGAGCGAGAGAGAGAGAAAATACAAACCCTCCAACCCAAAAAGGCCTGTGATGTTGATAGTATCCTCAATTAAATGATAAAATATACAGACCACAAATTCCAATTGGCTATACTGCTGCTACTCTGTTTGTTTTATGCATAGTCACTTTAACTCTACCCACATGTACATATTACCTCAATTACCTCGACTAGCCGGTGCCCCCCACACATTGACTCTGCACCGGTACCCCCTGTATTTATAGCCTCCCTACTGTTATTTTATTTTACTGCTGCTCTTTAGTTATTTGCTTTTATTTTTTTATTTTATTTTACTTTGCATTGTTGGTTAAGGGCTTGTAAGTAAGCATTTCACTGTAATGTCTACACCTGTTGTATTCAGCGCATGTGGCAAATAAAATTTGATTTGATATACTTAAACTCTTTAACATCATCCTTAGCTCTGGCATCTTCCCCAATATTTGGAACCAAGGACTGATCACCCCAAGACAAATTTGACCCCAATAACTACGGTGGGATATGCGTCAACAGCAACCTTGGGAAAAATCCTCTGCGTTATCATTAACAGCAGACTAGTTCATTTCCTCAGTGAAAAACAATGTACTGAGCAAATGTCAAATTGGCTTTTTACCAAATTACCATACGACAGACCACGTATTCACTCTGCAGCACCTAATTGACAAACAAACAAACCAAAACAAAGGCAAAGTCTTCTCATGCTTTGTTGATTTCAAAAAGGTTTTGATTAAATGTGGCATGAGGGTCTGCTATACATAGTTATACAGTTATAGAACCCATTGCCCTTTATGGTTGGGAGGTCTGGGGTCCGCTCACCAACCAAGAATTCACAAAATGGGACAAACACCAATTTGAGACTCTGCATGCAGAATTCGGCAAAACTATCCTCTTTGTACAACATAAAACACAAAATAATGCAGAGCAGAATTAGGCCGATACCCTCTAATGATCAAAATCCAGAAAAGAGCCATTAAATTCTACAACACCTAAAAGGAAGCGATTCCCAAACCTTCCATAACAAAGCCATCACCTACAGAGAGATGAACCTGGAGAAGAGTCCCCTAAGCAAGCTGGTCCTGGGGCTCTGTTCACAAACACAAACAGATCCCACAGAGCCCCAGGACAGCAACACAATTAGACCCAACCAAATCATGAGAAAATAAAAAGAGAATTACACCTGCATTACTAGCTGTTTGGGGTTTTAGGCTGGGTTTCTGTACAGCACTTCGAGATATTAGCTGATGTAAGAAGGGGCTATATAAAAATAAAATTGATTGATTGATTGAATTACTTGACACATTGGAAAGTATTAACAAAGAAACAGAGCAAACTAGAATGCTATTTGGCCCTAAACAGAGAGTACACAGTGGCAGAATCCAGTGGGGGAAAAAATTATTTAGTCAGCCACCAATTGTGCAAGTTCTCCCACTTAAAAAGATGAGAGAGGCCTGTAATTTTCATCATAGGTACAAGGCAACTATGACAGACAAATTGAGGAGAAAAAATCCAGAAAATCACATTGTAGGATTTTTTATGAATTTATTTGCAAATTATGGTGGAAAATAAGTATTTGGTCACCTACAAACAAGCAAGATTTCTGGCTCTCACAGACCTGTAACTTCTTCTTTAAGAGGCTCCTCTGTCCTCCACTCGTTACCTGTATTAATGGCACCTGTTTGAACTTGTTATCAGTATAAAAGACACCTGTCCACAACCTCAAACAGTCACACTCCAAACTCCACTATGGCCAAGACCAAAGAGCTGTCAAAGGACACCAGAAACAAAATTGTAGACCTGCACCAGGCTGGGAAGACTGAATCTGCAATAGGTAAGCAGCTTGGTTTGAAGAAATCAACTGTGGGAGCAATTATTAGGAAATGGAAGACATACAAGACCACTGATAATCTCCCTCGATCTGGGGCTCCACGCAAGATCTCACCCCGTGGGGTCAAAATGATCACAAGAACGGTGAGCAAAAATCCCAGAACCACGCGGGGACTAGTGAATGACCTGCAGAGAGCTGAGACCAAAGTAACAAAGCCTACCATCAGTAACACACTACGCCGCCAGGGACTCAAATCCTGCAGTGCAAGACGTGTCCCCCTGCTTAAGCCAGTACATGTCCAGGCCCGTCTGAAGTTTGCTAGAGTGCATTTGGATGATCCCAGAAGAGGATTGGGAGAATGTCATATGGTCAGATGAAACCAAAATATAACTTTTTTGGTAAAAACTCAACTCGTTGTGTTTGGAGGACAAAGAATGCTGAGTTGCATCAAAAGAACACCATACCTACTGTGAAGCATGGGTGTGGAAACATCATGCTTTGGGGCTGTTTTTCTGCAAAGGGACCAGACGACTGATCCGTGTAAAGGAAAAAGAATGAATGGGGCCATGTATCGTGAGATTTTGAGTGAAAACCTCCTTCCATCAGCAAGAGCATTGAAAATGAAACGTGGCTGGGTCTTTCAGCATGACAACGATCCCAAACACACCTTCGGGCAACGAAGGAGTGGCTTCGGTAAGAAGCATTTCAAGGTCCTGGAGTGGCTCTAGCCAGTCTCCAGATCTCAACCCCATAGAAAATCTTTGGAGGGGAGTTGAAAGTCTGTGTTGCCCAGCGACAGCCCCAAAACATCACTGCTCTAGAGGAGATCTGCATGGAGGAATGGGCCAAAATACCAGCAACAGTGTGTGAAAACCTTGTGAAGACTTACAGAAAACGTTTGACCTGTGTCATTGCCAACAAAGGGTATATAACAAAGTATTGATAAACTTTTGTTATTGACCAAATACTTATTTTCCACCATAATTTGCAAATAAATTCATAAAAATCCTACAATGTGATTTTCTGGATTTTTTTCCCTCATTTGTCTGTCATAGTTGACGTGTACCTATGATGAAAATTACAGGCCTCTCTCATCTTTTTAAGTGGGAGAACTTGCACAATTGGTGGCTGACTAAATACTTTTTTCCCCACTGTACCTGACCACTGTGACTGACCCAAAATTAAGGAAAAGCTTTGACTATGTACAGACTCAGTGAGCATAGCCTTGCTATTGAGAAAGGCCGCCGAAGGCAGACCTGGCTCTCAAGAGAAGACACACTGCCCACAAAATGAGGTGGAAACTGAGCTGCACTTCCTAACTTCCTGCCAAAATGAATGACCATATTAGAGACACACATTTCCCTCAGATTACAGCGATCCACAAAGAATTTGAGAACAAACCCAATTTTGATCAACTCCCCTTATCTACTGGGTGAAAAACCACAGTGTGCCATCACAGCAGCAAGATGTGTGACCTGTTGCCACAAGAAAAGGGGCAACTAGTGAAGAACAAACACCATTGTAAATACAACCCATATTTATGTTTATTTATTTTCCCATTTGTACTTTAACTATTTGCACATTGTTACAACACTGTATATATACATAATATGACATTTGAAATGTCTTTATTCTTTTTGGAACTTCTGAGTGTAATGTTTACTGTTAATATTTATTGTTTATTTCACTTTTGTTTACTACCTACTTCACTTGCTTTGGCAATGTTAACATACGTTTCCCATGCCTAAAGCCCTTAAATTGAAATTGAATTAAATTGAGAGAGAGAGGGAGAGAGAGACAGAGGGTCAGAGAGAGAGACAGAGAGGTCAGAGAGAGAGAGAGAGAGAGGTGGGGGGGAGACAGAGGGTCAGAGAGAGAGACAGAGGGTCAGAGAGAGAGAGAGGTAGAAGTGTTACCTGGATGGTTTCTTGCTAGGTCAGGGACGGTGTTGTCAGGTACAGTGTTGTCGGGGACCGGTGTTGTCAGGGCGGGTGTTGTGGACGGTGTTGTGGGACGGTGGTGTCAGGACAGTGTTGTCAGGGACTGTGATTCCTGAGTCATCAGCCATAGCAGCCGGGTTGAGAGAGGAGTGAGAGTACACCTTAGTCAACTTAGAACCTGGAGAGAGAGAAGGAGGGAGAGAGAGAAGGAGGGAGAGAGAAGTGAGGGAGAGAGAGAAGGAGGGAGAGCAGGAGGGAGAGAGGAAGAAGGGAGAGAGAGAAGGGAGAGAGGAGGGAGAGAGAGGAAGGGAGAGAGAAGGAGGGAGAGAGAAGGGAGAGAGAGAAGGGAGAGAGAGGGAGAGAGAGGAGGGAGAGAGAAGAAGGGAGAGAGAAGGAGGGAGAGAGAGAGGAGGAGAGAGAAGGGAGAGAGACGAGAGAGAGAAGGAGGGAGAGAGAAGGAGGGGAGAGAGAGAGAAGGAGGAGAGAGAGAGAAGGAGGGAGAGAGAGAAGGAGGGAGAGAGAAGTAGGGAGAGAGAGAAGCGAGGGAGAGAGAGAAGGAGAGAGAGAAGGAGGGAGAGAGAAGTAGGGAGAGAGAGAAGGAGGGAGAGAGAGAAGGAGGGAGAGAGAAGTAGGGAGAGGAGAGAGAGAGAGGAAGGAGGGAGAGAGAGAAGGAGGGAGAGAGAAGTAGAGAGAGAGAGAAGGAGGGAGAGAGAGAGGAGGGAGAGAGAGAGGATGGAGAGAGAAGGAGAGAGAGAAAGGAGGGAGAGAGAAGAAGGGGAGAGAGAAGGGAGAGGAGGGAGAGAGAGAAGAATGGAGAGAGAAGGAGGGGGAGAGAAGGAGGGAGAGAGAAGAGGGAGAGAGGAAGGAGGGAGAGAGAAGAGGGGGAGAGAGAGAAGGAGGGAGAGAGAGAGGATGGAGAGAGAGAAGGAGAGAGGAGGGAGAGAGAAGAAGGGAGAGAGAGGATGGAGAGAGAAGAGGGAGAGAGAAGGAGGGAGAGAGAAGTAGGGAGAGAGAGAAGGAGGGAGAGAGAGAAGGAGGGAGAGAGAAGTAGGGAGAGAGAAGAGAGAGAGAGAAGGAGGGAGAGAGAAGAAGGAGAGAGAGAAGGGAGAGAGGAGGAGAGAGAGAAGAAGGAGAGAGAAGGAGGGAGAGAGAAGGAGGGAGGGAGAAGAAGGGAGAGAGGGGAGAGAGGAAGGGAGAGAGAAGGAGGGAGAGAGAGAAGGAGGAAGAGAGAAAAGGGGAGAGGGAAGAGGAGAGAGGAGGGAGAGAGAAGGAGGGAGAGAGAAGGATGGAGAGAGAGAAGGAGGGAGAGAGAGAAGGAGGGAGAGAAGGATGGAGAGAGAGAAAGAGGAAGTAGAGAAGGGAGAGATAGAGAAGGGGGAGAAGGAGGGAGAAGAGAAGAGAGAGAAGGAGGGAGAGAGAGAAGGGAGAGAGAAGGAGGGAGAGAGAAAAAGGGAGAGAGAGAAGGAGAGAGAGGAGAGAGAAGGAGGGAAGAGCGAGTAGGAGAGAAGGAGGGAGAGAGAAGGGGAGGAGAGAGAGAGAGAGAAGGGGGAGAGAGAGAAGGAGGGAGGAGAGAGAAGGAGGGAGAGAGAAGTAGGGAGAGAGAGAGAGTAGGGAGAGAGAGAAGAGGGAGAGAGAGAAAGGAGGGAGAGAGAGAAGGGAGAGAGCAGGAGGGAGGAGAGAGAGAGAGGCGGTACAGTATATGATAACTTGTCACTATGCAGAGTAAAGTAGCAGAAGACTAGAGCATCAGGGTGTTAGTGCTGGGATGGAACAAGAGTATGCATCTCGTTCCCCTCCCCTCCCAGACACTGTAAAGGGGATCAGTGGAGCGTCAGGGCTAACACACACAAACACACACACAGCGGTACAATTCCATTACCCGAGTGCTCCTGGCTGGGCTGCGGGACAGCTGTGACTCCTCCCGGGTCATGCTCCGAGGTCGGGGCGGGACTTCTTGGCGGCGGCCTCGTCCCTGATTGGTGGCTTTCTGACGAGCACCTTATCCAGATCAGACATGATGCGTATCTGCTGGCGGTGGCGTACTCCCTCCGCGTGAAATCACCTCGCGACTGCTGGTCGGGGGGTGAGGGAGGGGACACCGGCGGCGGGGGGGGTGGGAGGGGTCCAGGGGGGGAGAGCCTCTTCGCTCCTCCTCAGAGGGGGGTCTAAAAGAAAGATGAAGGGGAAGGGGGGTTAGTATTATGGTGATGATCAATGTGTTTATTTCAAGTGGATGATGAGTGTGTCTGTGTGTGTGTGTGTGTGTGTGTGTGTGTGTGTGTGTGTGTGTGTGTGTGTGTGTGTGTGTGTGACCTGCTCTCTCTCTCCTGTTCGTTCCACTGTCTCCTCCTCTTCAGTTCCTCTGTTCTTTTCTGCTGTCTCTCCAACAGGGCAGCTCTCCTCTGAGCCATCTCATCTTCACCAACGCACCTCCTCCTGCACACACACACACAAACACATACATTGTCATTACTTTATTTGCTACCACTAGAAACACATCATCTTTGATTTTCTTATGAGTCAATAACAAAACGATGAACTTCATTTAAAGTTGTCTTATCTACATCTAGGGCCTAGGGGGCAGGGGTTAGTTAGGGCTTGTTTCTGGGAGGGACTATTCTCTTTTCTCTATCTCTCGCTCTCCCTCTCTCTCCCTCTCTCTCTCTCTCTCTCTCTCTCTCTCTCTCTCTCTCCCTCTCTCTCTCTCTCTCTCTCTCTCTCTCTCTCCCTCTCTCTACCTCCGCCAGACTCACCTTGAAGAAGAGACCAACCCCCTCCTCTCGCCTCCGGTTCCGTCTGCTCCGTGGGTTCCACTGAGGTTTCTAGGAGTTCTGTGTTCTGTGTCTGTTCTACTCTTGGTTCTACTTGATCCCCGTAGATTCTCTCGGTTCTCCCATGGGTTCCGTAGGTTCAACGTTTCTCCTGTTGGAGGATCTGTGTGGTCACTCATGGAGTCAGAGAAGAACTCCTGTCCTTCTGTGTCAGTTGGCTCGTCACTGCCCCCCTCTGGCCCCCCAGGGATGACAACGACCCCTCCATCAGGCTGCCACGCGTCCCTCCTCTACTCCACCTGCTCCTCCTCTCCCTCTCCCTCCTCCGCAGTAAGCGGCCAACAGCGGCAGGGTCTCGCTCTCAAAGGAGCACTCGGAGGGGCTCCAGAGCTGCTGCCACCCCCAGAACGGCCTCTCCTGGACTGGGGAAACACGGGCCGGCCTCCCCTGACCCTCCTGCTCCTCCAGCTCCAGGTTGAACTGGGTGGGCGTCTCGCTGAGCCCGTCTCCAGGTACTCTCCTCGGGCTGGGGCAGCAGGGCGGCAGGGGGCACCTGGGGGTGCAGGGCCCCGATACTGAAAGAGGAGGAGGTCTGTACCTGGCACTGGCTGGGAGACGCGTCGCAGGTGGGGGGAGGGAGTCTACATGCTGCGGGGGGTGAGGACACGAGTGGAGGGAGGGAACTTCAACTCAGAGGGGCGGGAGTGGGGGTGGGAGGGCGCGGGTGGTGTTTAGGGGCTACGGGGGGTGGAGGGACGAGGAGGAGTGGATCTTGGTGCGGGGGGCAGGGCAGGAGGAGGAGATGGGGGGTTTTGGGAGGGGTGGAGGAGAGGTGGGGGAGGGCCCCGGCGAGAGGGGGAGGTAGTGGAGGTGGGGTGTTTGGAGCCTGCTGGGATCACCCAAGCCTTACTGATGCTCTTGGTCGGGGTTCTAGTCGGACTCTTAGTGGGGTCCTGGGTGGTGTCCTGGGTGTAGTTTGGGTGTAGTTTTGGGTGCAGTTTTGGGTGTGGTTTTGGGTGTGGTTTTGGGTGTGGTCCTCTTGCCCATTAGCTGTTGTTGTTGTTGGGTCAGCTTCTGCATGTCGTTCTGTAGTGACCTCAGAGCCTCACTCAGCTTCAGGACCACCTCATTATACTCCCCCTAGAACAGCCCCTCCCCCGGCTCAGGCCCCTCCCATTTATCCGCCCCTTTCTCCGCCCCCTTCATCGTATCCATGAGAACGTCACCTGCTTCTCCAATCGCAGCTGGGGGCGGGAGTTCCCTTCTTCTGCCTTCCCTTTCTCTCCTCCTTTTCTCTCTCCTCCTTCTCCTCCTCCTCTTTCAGCTGCTCCTCCATGCGGCTGAGACGCTCCTCCAGAGACAGAGGCTCCTCTCCTCCCTCTCCTCCCTGTCCTCCCTGTCCTCTCTTCAGCTGTGGGAAGGCAGTCTGGCCCAGCCTCTGTCTGTGTCTGGTGAATATGGCCTCAATGCGTCTCTTCTGGGCCTCGATGGCTCTCGTTTCTCCTCAGGCGGGCCCCCAGCTCCCAGGCCTCTGTACCCGGCTCAGGGTGCTTCCCTCCTGGGCTGGGGGGTGGTGTGGTGGGGTATAGGGTGGGTGTGGGGGGTGGGTGTTGACTGACTCTCCTCTCCCGGTCGGCCGGCTGTCTCCTTCTGTCCCGCCTTCGGCGGTCGTCATCCTTGGGCTGCCGCCACTGCGACCGCCGCTGCTGCACCAGTGCTGCTGATGCTGCCGCTGCCGCGACAACAGGCCAGGGGCGGACGGGGGGCGTTTCTAGGAAGGTCGCCGGAAGCTTCCGTGAGTCCACGCTTCCATCGCAGGACCGAGTCGTGCGTCCCGCCGAGCCTTCCGATGTCCGTCTCCCCCTCTCCCTGCCTCCCACTCTCCGCCTCTCTCCTTCCCTCCCCCTCCTATTGGCCGGTAGAGCATTCCGGAGCGGCAGGGGGCGGAGACTGCTGATCTGGGTCAGGTCGTCTTCAGGAGAATGAAGGAAGAACCTGCAGGAGCTCCTTCTGGACTGCAAGCGTGGCTCGAGCCTTCCTCCTCCTCTTTTCCTCCTTCTTTATCTCCTTTCCCTCCTCCTCCTCTTTCTCCTCCTCCAGGAGTGTGGATAATCCTCGATGGTCGGCAGCCCCACTAGGGCCGGTGTGTGCTGGCCGAGGAGGAGCGTGAGGACAGAGGCGCTGACCAGGTGACTGAGGTCCTCGGGGTCTGTAGGGGACCCGTGTCATCCCCGATGTCATCGCGGCGGGTACTCCGGCGGTCAGGCTGTTGGTGCTGGCGGAATGCACAGGGTTGCCGCGACAACGTCCACGTCACTGTCCAGACCGAACGGAATACTGAAGGTCACAGCCGAGAGAGGACGACTGGAGAGAGAGAGGGAGAGAGAGAGAGAGAGAGAGAGAGAGAGAGAGGAAGAGAAAAAAGAGGAGAGGGAGGTAGGTTCAATCACCTGGTAGGATGGTAAGTATATACATTTCCACAGGCTGAAACAGTCAGCCATCCTACTCACCGGATGTGTTTTTTGGTCCACTGTTCCCTTCTAAATGTGAGAAAGGGAGATGTAGTGGAAGAGATCTCCAATAATTAGACACGTTGGCCTTCTCTCAATTTATACTCCTCACGTCCTCTCTTTTCTTCTCAAAAACCATTATGAAAAACAGAGGTCCCGCCCCTCTACGTTTGCCCTCCAACGGGCTGAGAAGAGACAGAAAGAGGACGCGAGGTGAGAAATGCCCACAGACACAGAAAGGCAGCTTTAAACTACATTACCCAGAATCCTCACTCTCTCTTACCAGGTGACACAGAGAGGTATGGAAGTGGGGGACGAGAGGCTGTTTAAAGATATAGGAAGGAGAGCCACTGAACAGAAAACACATTATTATTCACAATTACTCTTTCTGCATATACATCATGTCTTTCTTACATAAATACAATAAACAGGACATGTGGATAGGTTTGTTTTGTCTCTCACTGCATGCTCTTTGGGATCTAGACCCATACCACTTACATCATGACAAGACCCCTGAAAGTTCACATTTTAGAGACGCAATGATATTCAGTATATAACACATACTATAGCAGGATCTGAAAGAACATGGAAATGCAACGACTTCGATTGATTGATGTAGTTTCACGGTTGCTTTGCACAGTCAAATAATAACTATATGTATAAATTTGTGTGTGTGTGTGTGTGTGTGTGTGTGTGTGTGTGTGTGTCAGCTGTTTCCTGATTTTACCTGTTGCTGTTCCCCTGAAGAATGGTGCAGTCCAACAACCCTGAGGCATCTGGAACAAACACAGAGAAACATATTAATGTTATCAGACATAACCTAAATAAGCAGGTTATACAGTAATCATTCTCCTCTCTCTCTCTCTCTCTCTCTCTCTCTCTCTCTCTCTCTCTCTCTCTCTCTCTCTCTCTCTTCTTTCTTTCTAACTCTCTCTCTCTGCTCACACACACACACGCCACACATGCAAACACACACAGAGAAACATATTAATGTTATCAAAAATAACACTAAATAAGCAGGTTATACAGTAGTCTACCTCTCTCTCTCTCTCTCTCTCTCTCTCTCTCTCTCTCTCTCTCTCTCTCTCTCTCTCTCTCTCTCTCTCTCTCTCTCTCTCATTCAATTCAATTCAATTTCAATTTCAATTTAAGGGCTTTATTGATAGGAAACGTGGTGAACATACAAAGCAAGTGAAGTAGATAGTAAACTAAAGTGAAATAAACAATAAATATTAACAATAAACATTACACTCAGAAGTTTCAAAAGAATAAAGACATTTCAAATGTCATATTATGATATATATACAGTGTTGTAACAATGTGCAAATAGTTAAAGTACAAATGGGAAAATAAATAAACATAAATATGGGTTGTATTTACAATGGTGTTTGTTCTTCACTGGTTGCCCTTTTCTTGTGGAACAGAGTACAAATCTTGCAGCTGTGATGGCACACTGAGTTTTTCACCCCGAGATAAGGGAGTTGATCAAAATTGGGTTTGTTTTCGAATCTTTGTGGATCACTGTAATCTAGAAATATGTGTCTCTAATAAGGTCATTCATTTGGCAGGAGGTTAGGAAGTGCAGCTCAGTTTCCTACCTCTTTTGTGGGCAGTGTGCACATAGCCTGTCTTCTCTTGAGACCAGGTCTGCCTACGGCGGCCTTTCTCAATAGCAAGGCTATGCTCACTGAGTCTGTACATAGTCAAAAGCTTTCCTTAAGTTTGGGTAGTCACAGTGGTCAGATGCCACTGTGTACTCTCTGTTTAGGGCCAAATAGCATTCTAGTTTGCTTTGTTTTTTGTTTGTTCTTTCCAATGTGTCAAGTAATTCTCTCTTTGTCTTCTCATGATTTGGTTGGGTCTAATTGTGGTTGTGTTGTTGTCCTGGGGCTCTGTGGGGTCTGTTTGTGTTTGTGAACAGAGCCCCAGGACCAGCTTATTAGGGGACTCTTCTTCAAGTTCATCTCTCTGTAGGTGATGGCTTTGTTATGGAAGGTTTGGGAATCGCTTCCTTTTAAGTGGTTATAGAATTTAACGGCTCTTTTCTGGATTTTGATAATTAGCGTGTATTGGCCTAATTCTGCTCTGCATGCATTATTTGGTGTTTTCGTTGTACACAGAGGATGTTTTTTGTAGAATTCTGCATGGAGTCTCAAATTGGTGTTTGTCCCATTTTGTGAATTCTTGGTTGGTGAGCGGACCCCAGACCTCCACAACCATAAAGCGGCAATGGGTTCTATAACTGATTCAAGTATTTTTAGAGATCCTAATTGGTATGACAGCATTTATGTTCCTTTGATGGCATAGAAGGCCCTTCTTGCCTTGTCTCTCAGATCGTTCACAGCTTTGTGGAACCTGTGGCGCTGATGTTTAGGCCGAGGTATGTATAGTTTTTTGTGTGCTCTAAGGCAACGGTGTCTGATTTGTATTTGTGGTCGCAACTGGACCTTTGGAACACCATTATTTTTGTCTTACTGAGATTTACTGTCAGGGCCCAGGTCTGACAGAATCTTGCAGAAGATTTAGGGTGCTGCTGTAGGCCCCCCTTTGGTTGGTGACAGAAGCACCAGATCATCAGCAAACAGAAGACATTTGACTTCAGATTCTAGTAGGTGGGGCAAGGTGCTGCAGACTGTTCTAGTGCCTCGCCAATTCGTTGATTGATATATGTTGAAGAGGTGGTGCTTAAACTGCATCCCTGTCTCACCCCACGGCCCTGTGGAATGAAATGTGTGTGTTGTTTGCCAATTTTAACCGCACACTTGTTGTTTGTGTACATGGATTTGATAATGTCGTATGTTTTTCCCCCAACCCCACTTTCCATCAATTTGTATAGCAGACCCTCATGCCAAATTGAGTCAAAAGCTTTTTTGAAATCAACAAAGCATGAGAAGACTTTGCCTTTGTTTTGGTTTGTTTGTTTGTCAATTAGGGGTGCAGGGTGAATAAGTGGTCTGTCTTACGGTAATTTGGTAAAAGCCAATTTGACATTTGCTCAGTACATTGTTTTCACTGAGGAAATGAACTAGTCTGTGTTAATGATGAATGGAGAGGATTTTCCCAAGGTTGCTGTTGATGCATATCCCACGGTAGTTATTGGGGTCAAATTTGTCTCCACTTTTGTGGATTGGGGTGATCAGTCCTTCGTTCCAAATATTGGGGAAGATGCCAGAGCTAAGGATGATGTTAAAGAGTTTAAGTATAGCTAATTGAAATTTGTGGTCTGTATATTTTACCATTTCATTGAGGATACCATCAACACCACAGGCCTTTTTTGGGTTGGAGGGTTTGTATTTTGTCCTGTAGTTCATTCAATGTAATTGGAGAATCCAGTGGGTTCTGGTAGTCTTTAATAGTTGATTCTAAGATTTGCATTTGATCATGTATATTTTTTTGCTGTTTGTTCTCTGTTATAGGGCCAAAAGGATTGGAGAAGTGGTTTACCCATACATCTCCGTTTTGGATAGATAGCTCTTCGTGTTGTTGTTTGTTTAGTGTTTTCCAATTACATTGAGCTGATTTCTGACATGCTGTTCCTTCTTTTTCCGTAGTGTATTTCTGTATTGTTTTAGTGATTCACCATAGTGAAGGCGTAGGCTCAGGTTTTCTGGGTCTCTATGTTTTTGGTTGGATAGGTTTCTCAATTTCTTTCTTAGGTTTTTGCATTCTTCATCAAACCATTTATCACTGTTGTTACTTTTCTTTGGTTTTTCTGTTAGAGATTTTTAGATTTGATAGGGAAGCTGAGAGGTCAAATATACTGTTTAGGTTTTCTACCTCCAAGTTTACACCTTCACTATTACAGTGGAACGTTTTGTCCAGGAAGTTGTCTAGAATGGATTGAATTTGTTGTTGCGTAATTGTTTTTTGGCAGGTTTCACACTACTTTCCTTCCATCTATAGCATTTCTTAATATTATTCAGTTCCTTTGGCTTTGATGCCTCATGATTGAGTATTGCTCTGTTCAAGTAGACTGTGATTTTGCTGTGGTCTGATAGGGGTGTCAGGTTGGCTGACTGTGAACACTCTGAGAGACTCTGGGTTGAGGTCAGTGATAAAGTAGTTTACAGTACTACTGCCAAGAGATGAGCTATAGGTGTACCTACCATAGGAGTCCCCTCGAAGCCTACCATTGACTAGTGTACATACCCAGTGTGCGACAGAGCTGCAGGAGTCGTGACCCGTTTTTGTTGGTTATGTTGTCGTAGTTGTGCCTAGGGGGCATATGGGGGAGGGGAATACTGTCACCTCCAGGTAGGTGTTTGTCCCCCTGTGTGCTGAGGGTGTCAGGTTCTTGTCCAGTTCTGGCATTTAGGTCGCACAGACTAGTACATGTCCCTGGGTCTGGAAATGATTGATTTCCCCCTCCAGGATGGAGAAGCTGTCTTCATTAAAGTATGGGGATTCTAGTGGGGGGGATATAGGTAGCACACAGGAGGACATTTTTTCTCTGTTGAGATAATTTCCTTTTGAATTTCTAACCAAATGTAAAATGTTCCTGTTTTGATTAATTTAATAGAGTGAGTTAGGTCTGCTCTATACCAAATTAGCATACCCCCTGAGTCCCTTCCCTGTTTCACACCTGGTAGTTTGGTGGATGGGACTACCAGCTCTCTGTAACCTAGAGGGCAACCAGTGGGTCCGTCTCCTCTATACCATGTTTCTTGTAGGATGACAATGTCTGTATTTCCGATTTCTTTGGTGAAGTCCAGATTCCTGCTCTTTAGGCCAGAGGCAGATGACCTCAGGCCTTGGATATTCCAGGATGAAATAGTGAAGGCTTTGTGTTCCATAAAGTGTCTAATGTTGTTGGTTGTGTGGTTTGGTCTCAGGCCAGTAATCTCTCTGGCTCTCTCTCTCTCTCTCTCTCTCTCTCTCTCTCTCTCTCTCTCTCTCTCTCTCTCTCTCTCTCTCTCTCTCTCTCTCTCTCTCTCTCTCTCTCTCTCTCTCTCTCTCTCTCTCTCTCTCTCTCTCTCTCTCTCTCTTTCTAACTCTCTCTCTCTCTCTCTCTCTCTCTCTCTCTCTCTCTCTCTCTCTCTCTCTCTCTCTCTCTCTCTCTCTCTCTCTCTCTCTCTCTCTCTCTCTCTCTCTCTCTCTCTCTCTCTCTCTCTCTCTCTCTCTCTCTCTCTCTTTCTAACTCTCTCTCTCTCTCTCTCTCTCTCTCTCTCTCTAACTCTCTCTCTCTCTCTCGCTCTCTCTCTCTCTCTCTCTCTCTCTCTCTCTCTCTCTCTCTCTCTCTCTCTCTCTTCTTTTCTCTCTCTCTCTCTCTCTCTCTCTCTCTCTCTCTTTCTAACTCTCTCTCTCTCTCTCTCTCTCTCTCTCTCTCTCTCTCTCTACTCTCTCTCTCTCTCTCTCTCTCTCTCTCTCTCTCTCTCTCTCTCTCTCTCTCTCTCTCTTTCTCTCTAACTCTCTCTCTCTCTCTCTCTCTCTCTCTACTCTCTCTCTCTCTCTCTCTCTCTCTCTCTCTCTCTCTCTCTCTCTCTCTCTCTCTCTCTCTCTCTCTTTCTTTCTATACTCTCTCTCTCTCTCTCTCTCTCTCTCTCTCTCTCTCTCTCTCTCTCTCTCTCTCTCTCTCTCTCTAACTCTCTCTCTCTCTTTCTAACTCTCTCTCTCTCTCTCTCTCTCTCTCTCTCTCTTTCTAACTCTCTCTCTCTCTCTCTCTCTCTCTAACTCTCTCTCTCTCTCTCTCTCTCTTTCTAATCTCTCTCTCTCTCTCTCTCTCTCTCTCTAACCTCTCTCTCTCTCTCTCTCTCTCTCTCTCTCTCTCTCTCTCTCTCTTCTCTCTCTCTCTATCTCTCTCTCTCTTTCTTTCTAACTCTCTCTCTCTCTCTCTCTTTCTTTCTAACTCTCTCTCTCTCTCTCTCTCTCTCTCTCTCGCTCTCTCTCTCTCTCTCTCTCTTTCTTTCTAACTCTCTCTCTCACGCACACACACACACACACGCACACACAGAGAGCACACCCCCACACACACCTCCCCTACCTGTCAGGTCTAGAGGTAGTAATGGCTTGACAAAATCAGGTTTCTGCACCTCGAACCATCCCAGCAGCTCTGCTATGAAACTCATAATGTTCACCTGAAGGAGATCAGAGGTTAGGAACAAAAATTCTAACTGACCATTTCTCGTTTACAGACGGAGCAAGTTGTAGGTTAGACGAGAGGTGCAGATGTAGGATCTTAATTTGATCACTCTTTTGTTGATGAGAATGTTCCTGCACAGCAGGAAATGCAAACTTGTAGTGTATTCAAGGTTTAAAAAGGCTTCTAAAGTTTGTAATGTCCAATCCCTGCAAAAAATGTCCAGTCATTATAATCTGCATGATAATTCACATTTCCTGTTGCTGCAGGATTATTTTCCTGCTGTAGCAAACTGGCTCGATTAAGATCCTACATCTGTATAAGTCTATGTTCTGAACAGAGACAGCTCGATAGAGTTGTACGTACGTGTAGTGTTGTGGGAGAGGTCTAACACTATGTCCTGGACAGAGTTGTACGTACGTGTAGTGTTGTGAGGAGGTCTAACACTATGGCCTGGACAGAGTTGCTGTACGTGTAGTGTTGTGGGAGAGGTCTAATCATGTCCTGGACAGAGTTGTACGTACGTGTAGTGTTGTGGAGAGGTCTAATACTATGTCCTGGACAGAGTTGTACGTGATGTAGTGTTGTGGAGAGGTCTAATACTATGTCCTGGACAGAGTTGTACGTACGTGTAGTGTTGTGGAGAGGTCTAATACTATGTCCTGGACAGAGTTGATACATACGTGTAGTGTTGTGGAGAGTCTAACACTATGTCCTGGACATAGAGTTGTGCGTGCGTGTAGTGTTGTGGGAGGTCTAACACTATGTCCTGGACAGAGTTGTACGTACGTGTAGTGTTGTTGAGAGGTCTAACACTATGTCCTGGACAGAGGTGTACGTACGTGTAGTGCAGGCGGGCGTAGAGAAGGTCCTCCAGTGCTGGGTGGCAGCAGCTCTGTAGACTGGTCTCACTGATCTCTCTAATCAGCTGCAGGTTATCAGACTGTCTGCTAGACATGGTGTCCCAGACACACATCTAGAGGAGAGGAGGAGGAGGAGGAGGGAGAGGAGGAGAGGGGGAGGGGAGGGGGAGGAGGAGAGGGGGAGGAAGGAGGAGAGGAGGAGAGGAGAGGGAGGGAGGAGGAGGAGGAGGGAGGAGGAGGAGGAGGGGGAGAGATGGAGGAGGAGGAGGAGGGAGGAGGGAGGAGGGGAGAGATGGAGGAGGAGGAGTGGGAGGAAGAGGAGGGGGAAAGAGATGGAGGAGGAAGGGAGAGGGGGTACATATCAGAGATATGTGTGTGTGTGTGTGTGTGGTTGTGTGTGTGTGTGTGTGTGTATGTGTGTGGTTGTGTGTGTGTGTGGTGTGTGTGTGTGTGTGTGTGGTTGTGTGTGTGTGTGTGTGTGTGTGTGTGTGTGTGTGTGTGTGTGTGTGTGTGTGTGTGTGTGTGTGTGTGTGTGTGTGTGTGTGTGTGTGTGTGTACCCTCCAGTGGCAGCAGATCAGGACAGTAGTAGTGCATAACAGCAGCTATAGCACAGCCATTAGACAGATCCTTTACACCAGACACCAGAGGAAAGGTAGGAGTCTGCTTAGACAGGACCTTATCCTTCCTATAGCGGATCTGACAGAGAGGGAGGGAGGGAGGGAGGGGGGGGAGAGGGAGGGAGGGAGGGAGGGAGGGAGGGAGGGAGGGAGGGAGGGAGGAGAGGAATAGGACATGAGAGTGAGAGAAAAAAACAGTTAACTACCTATTGTTAAATGAGTTATTGAGACCAAAAGGCCCAGAATTACCCCACAATACAGATGACTTTGCCACAACGTTTACAGAAATGAACAAGACATGTCATAAACTCGACAGCCAGCCAATAATCCACCAACACAGCAGAAAAAAAAATATCTGACAAAACCAAGCACAAGACTTATACTGCAGCACAGTACTTTGCTGAGCGCACACACACACACACACAAGCGCACACGCCGAACAGAGTTATGACTCACAAGTCAAACGAGACATTGCAGTGAAAGAGGGATGGGAGATAGAAAACATGGAAAAATAAAAGAAGTGAAGAAAGGAGTGTGATGAAAGCAGCTGAGCTGAGACTATAGCGCTCTCTCGGTGGACATGCAGTGGAACAACAGGCAGTAATGACCACAAGGCACTTGAGTGACAGAACCACTAAGGAGAAAGAAGAAATCAAGTGAGACCAGAAAACAACAAGCCCCTTCCTCTTGAGAACTGTGTTAGCAGACTGAAAAACAACAAGCCCCTTCCTCTAGAGAACTGTGTTAGCAGACTGAAAACAACAAGCCCCTTCCTCTAGAGAACTGTGTTAGCAGACTGAAAGACAACAAGCCCCTTCCTCTAGAGAACTGTGTTAGCAGACTGAAAGACAACAAGCCCCTTCCTCTAGAGAACTGTGTTAGCAGACTGAAAAACAACAAGCTCTTTCCTCTAGAGAACTGTGTTAGCAGACTGAAAACAACAAGCCCCTTCCTCTAGAGAACTGTGTTAGCAGACTGAAGAAACAACAAGCCCCTTCCTCTAGAGAACTGTGTTAGCAGACTGAAAGACAACAAGCCCCTCCCTCTAGAGAACTGTGTTAGCAGACTGAAAACAACAAGCCCCCTTCCTCTAGAGAACTGTGTTAGCAGACTGAAAGACAACAAGCCCCTTCCTCTAGAGAACTGTGTTAGCAGACTGAAAAACAACAAGCCCCTTCCCTCTAGAGAACTGTGTTAGCAGACTGAAAGACAACAAGCCCCTTCCTCTAGAGAACTGTGTTAGCAGACTGAAAAAACAACAAGCCCCTTCCTCTAGAGAACTGTGTTAGCAGACTGAAAAAACAACAAGCCCCTTCCTCTAGAGAACTGTGTTAGCAGACTGAAAACAACAAGCCCCTTCCTCTAGAGAACTGTGTTAGCAGACTGAAAAACAACAAGCCCCTTCCTCTAGAGAACTGTGTTAGCAGACTGAAAAACAACAAGCCCCTTCCTCTAGAGAACTGTGTTAGCAGACTGAAAGACAACAAGCCCCTTCCTCTAGAGAACTGTGTTAGCAGACTGAAATGAGCTGGATAGTTGAGACTCAGTAATATGGTGGAAGATCAGATAAAGATGTTCAAAAGCATCAAAACCCTGATGTATCATGGGTAACCATTCTCTTGCATTCCCAGCCCCAAATAAACAGGTAAGTAAACTATCTCTATCAAATGAAGGGAGCCAATACAAGTGAACGAGTGTGGAAGTGTGGAAGTGTGCATGAAGACCAGACAGAGGGGTAATGGACACTTCCATAACCGATCGGGATCAAATCAACCCCAAAGTGTCATTCCAACCAGAATGTGAATCAACAATAAATATTTTTGACATAGATAAAAGTGAATAAATAATATATAAAGTGTTTTCATCCCACAGGGTTGGAGTGTCTGGCTGGCTGGCTGGCTGTCTGTCTGGCTGGCTGGCTGGCTGGCTGTCTGTCTGGCTGGCTGTCTGTCTGGCTGTCTGGCTGGCTGGCTGCCTGGCTGTCTGTCTGGCTGGCTGTCTGGCTGTCTGTCTGGCTGGCTGGCTGTCTGGCTGGCTGGCTGGCTGGCTGGCTGTCTGGCTGGCTGGCTGTCTGGCTGTCTGGCTGTCTGGCTGGCTGTCTGGCTGGCTGTCTGGCTGGCTGGCTGGCTGGCTGTCTGGCTGGCTGGCTGTCTGTCTGTCTGGCTGGCTGTCTGTTAGTTAGCTGAGAGAGAGAGACGAGGAGGAGGATGAGGAGGAGGAGAGGAAGAGGAGCAGAAGAGTGGCGTATACGTTACCACTGGAGGTTTATTCCCAGACTCCTCCTTCAAACAAAAAGCGATGGCATGCTGGATGAGGATGGCAGAGAGAAGGACAAGCGTAAACACCCACGGGTCGCCATGGGAACTGCCACACACAGTCACGTGACGGGGGGGGGAGGGGGGTTGAGGAGGGGGAGGAGGGAGGGGGGGAGCAGAGATACATGAAGGTAAGAATCACCTTCTCACCTCCCCACGATGCACCGGGGAGAAGTTTCCCCTAGGTACAGATCTAGGATCAGCTTCCCCTCAAGTGGGGAAAATGCTAAACTGACCAAAGATCAGGCCAGAACTTCACCCTATTCCAGCCCCATCACCCCCTCCACCATCTACACTGAGTGTACAAAACTTTAGGAACACCTTCCCATATTACATTAGTTGCACCTCATTTTGTCGTCTCAGTTCGTCTGGGTATGGACTCTACAAGGTGTCCAAAGCGTTCCACAGGGATGCTGGCCCATGTTGACTTCATTGCTTCCCACAGTTGTGTCAAGTTATCTGGATGTCCTTTGGGTGGTGGACCATTCTTGATACACACGGAAAACTGTTGAGCGTGAAAAACCCAGCAGCGTTGTAGTTCTTGACACAAACTGGCGAGCCTGGCACCTCCTACCAAACCCTGTTCAAAGGGACTTCAATCTTTTGTCTTGCCCATTCACCCTCTGAATGGCACACATAAACAGTCCACGTCTCAATTGTCTTAAGGCTTAAAAATCCTTCTTTAACCTGTCTCCTCCCCTTCATCTACACTGATTGAAGTGGATTTAACAAGTGACATCAATAAGGGATCATAGCTTTCACCTGGATTCACCTGGTCAGTCTATGTCATGGAAAGAGTTCCTAATGTTTTGTCCACTCAGTGTAGAGGTAGATGAGTGGTGAGTTGTCCTTAACAACAGGATCAGGGGGCCATAGTCATCAAGCCTTTCAGAGTGCTAATCTAGGATCACCCCCCTCCTTTTTTATTCCTTATGATTTGGGCCAAACTGATCCGAGATCAGCACTCCTACTCTGAGACACTTCATGAAAACGGACCCTATGTCAGTGACTATAACCTCTGAGGTTCAGAGTTCATAAGGTCAAGGTCATGTATATAGTGTCACACAGCTCAATGTCACACAGCACAAAGGCACTTGTATAGGTAAGAGAAAGAGGTAGAGAGAAAGACGGGACAGAGAGAGAAAGAGGTAGAGAGAAAGAGGGAGAGAGAGAAGAGGTAGAGAGAAAGGGAGAGAGAGAGAGAGAGAGAGAGAGAGAGAGAGAGAGAGAGAGAGAGAGAGGGAGAGAGAGAGAGAAAGAAAGGGGGAGAGAGAAAGAGGGAGAGAGAAAGGGGGAGAGAGAAAGAGGTAGAGAGAAAGACGGGACAGAGAGAGAAAGAGGTAGAGAGAGAGAAAGAGGTAGAGAGAAAGGGAGAGAGAGAGAGAGAGAGAGAGAGAGAGAGGGAGAGAGAGAGAGAAGAGAGAGAGAGAGAGAGAGAGAGAGAGAGAGAGAGAGAGAGAGAGAGAGAGAGAGAGAGAGAGAGAGAGAGAGAGAGAGAGAGAGGAGAGAGAGAGAGAGAGAGAGAGAGAGAGAGAGAGAGAGAGAGAGAAAGAGGGGAGAGAGAAGAGGGAGAGAGAAAGAGGGAGAGAGAAAGGGGAAAGAGAGAAAGAGGGGAGAGAAAGGGGAGGAAAGAGGGAGAGAGAAAGGAGAGAGAGAGAGAGAGAGGGAGAGAGAGAGAGAGAGAGAGAGAGAGAGAGAGAGAGAGAGAGAGAGAGAGAAAGAGTGGAGAGAGAGGGGGGAGAAAGGGGAGAGAGAAAAGAGGGAGAGAGAAAGAGGGAGAGAGAGAGAGAGAGAAAAGAGAGGGAGAGCAAAGAGTG